>NC_143387.1:48940827-49187709 GCF_980474605.1 Leiobunum rupestre
ATAGTTTTAGTTAGATAGATATTAATTAGAGACACGTTGAATTGAATTAAGATTATAAAAAAAGGAAATTAAGAGAAGCCGTTGAAGCAGAAAAGAAAGCGACAGCTTAAAAAAAGTTCTTAAGTGTAGGCCTTAAAAAATCCCGCCAAATACTGTTTTAATTAAGTTGTTAAAGCAATAAAGCGTTCTATCAAATAGGCCCAAAACCGGCCAAACGTTTCATACAGACTATAGAGCTAGTTCATCAGGACTAACAAAGTTTGTTATTCTTTGGTTTAAGATAATTTGGCTTATATCCTGTCTTTATATGAATATTTTAGAGACGTACCTTTAAGCATATGTAACATAATTGCTCAGTAGTATGCCACTGTACCTTTATTCCATTCAAAAATCTTCACTAATGGTTTGTTTCACCACGAACCAGTAAAAAGGTGGACTACGTTAGATTTTAACCTTTTTATTCATCCTAGTAATTTTGGGAATCACACTATTGGCTACTAACATATTTATTTAAGCCAATGGAAAACCTCTAAATTGAAAAGGAATTTTTTGCGTCGGAATTTTAGTCAGCCCAATGTAGCTTTATTGATATTTATAAACTCGCTCGGTTTGTGCGGATGAAGTTAAATTATGAGTAATTTAGAAAAATAAAAGGAAAATGACCCATACCAATAAGTGATCGCTTTCCGAAAATGGAACAAGTCGTCGAAGCGGGATATTCCACCAGCGTTATTAAAACCCATATCAAGCCTAGAAGAGTTAGGCGTAGGATCAAAAGAATCTGCAAAGTCTCTAACCTTATAGATGCGCCAGAAAAGCTCAAAAAGAATTTCAACTATTTTTCCCAATAAACCTGCTTCTTTTATTTGACAATGCAAATTTATTTTAGAACGTGAGTCTCCGAGAACTTAGTTAATTTGCAAATTAATTACATTAATAGAACTTGACACTATATTGTAGTTCATTTTAGCTCCTAAGCCTTGGTTGTTCAAACCGGTTTTTTTACTAAAATAATGGCCGTCGGTTTATCAGACGTAGAGCTAATTATACGACGACATAATCGGAATTTGAGAATCGATGACATCAAATATGACGTCAAATATTACGTAGGGTACGGATGACGCAATATCTGTGAAACAAACCGTTAGTGAAGAAATAGAGCTAGTGGCATACTTATGAGTAATTATGTTACATATGCTATTAGATTAAATACTAGTTCATCCATAGTTGATAATCATTTGTCGTCTGCTTTGTCAAGGCCTAGCAGTAGTACTGGCGGAAACTTTTGTTTAATCATAACCTTCTATGATATTAATAATTATAATAATTATTAACGGTTGATAAGTTGTTTTCGGGTGCTGAATCAAAATTAAGTTCGGAGTTTAAAACGTCATCCCCTAAATAAGCAGAAGTGGTTTAGTCTTCACTGTTTATAATTCTTAATTTGCAAAACTTACCATTAGATTAAGGGTATCTTGGTTCTCAGTAAATGGTATCGGATCAGGGTGTTCAATTGTTGGTCCATTTTGTCCAACAAAATGTAGATAACAAATATGGATAGTACGTTTTTTTAATGTGGAGAGTAAATCTAAGTCATATCTACCACAAGCATTTATCCAATTCTGACACTTTTTAGGATCTTTGTTAGGCCTTGGAAACCGCAAAAAAAATACATTTTCGCCACAATTTTCGGCACTATTTTCGCATAAAGAGAAAACACAGCGATTCTTTTTCCCCATTTTAGCTATTTAATTTCAGTTTTAAATCATCATCATTAAATATGTAGCAAAGCAAGGAATCTTAGCTACCAACCAATATAATTTTAATCAGCGACGAATTCAAACAACGAACCGCGAGCGCGCGCGCGTTTTTGCCAAGAACGATTTGGCCTTGGAGGCGATAAAAAATGACGTCACTTTGAAGTTCTATCTTCTAATGGCGTTTTCCATTGGAGTCCTCTGAGCGCTCCTGGATATAAAACGTGTTCCATTGGGACCAAAAGGGCAACTCCAAAAAGGAGGCACGTCTTCCATTGGCACTGTTGCTCCCTCGCGGATTGATCCGAGCTGCCCCAACTCGAGGGACGGGGCAACCAAAAAAGAGCAATTTTTAAGCAAAGTGACTCCGATAAAGATTCGTATTCCATTGGGAGGGCTGGAAGTCTAGTCCTCCGAGCACCTAGCGGAGTTCTCCGAGTAGAGCGATGACGTAGAAGGCAGTAGGAGCAGTCCCAATGGAAAACGCCATAAATCTCCACGCTCTTCCAGCCAAACCGGATTGTACGGTAGAGCCTAGCCACTTCCTATCCTTTTACTTCTGTTTCCTTGGGCAAACTCTCAACGTCCAATGGCAGGGTTTCCACCAATTGTTCACGGTATTCGTCTTAGTATCAATTTGCGATCGCACCGGGCGGGTTTCGAACCCGAGACCACCTGCTTGACAGGCGGACGTTCTACCACAGAACCACCGACGCTTGTTACGCTTCGTTGAAAAGTAGACCTTCAGCTTTATCGGAAGCGTATTTAATAGAGTATGAAATTTTGGTTTAATTGAAATAGAGCAAGATTTCGTGTAAGATTTAAATTATTGCATCGAAGAAATTCTAAATTAGCGTTTTCTCTATTGATTAAAAACAAATGCGCCACCCAGGTTTCGTACCCAGGCCGTTCGGCTTGGCAGTCGAGTGCTCTACCACAGAACCACCGACGCTTATTACGCTTCATTGAAAATTAGACCTTCAGCTTTATCGGAAGCGTATTTAATAGAGTATGAAATTTTGGTTTAATTGAAATAGAACAAGATTTCGTGTAAGATTTAAATTATTTTAATATAATATGTAATTGCGTTTTAGGCAAAGGAAGGGTCGTATGTTATTTTTACTGATCGAGATAATGTTGTTTTTGTCTATTCTTTGATTTTATATTTTTATCTTTGGTTTTTTGAGATTATTTTGTTTCCACGAAAACGTCCAGTTTTGGAGGAGACTTTATAGTGTGTAGGTCGTGTTGTTTAGCTTATCCGGTTTCATGATAATAACGTCGAAAATTCCGGTTTGTTAATGGTAAGATGTCGCACTAACTATTCCGTCTACGGTCATTTATTGATATACGAGCTGTGGTTTAGTCAAGTGGCTTCTTGTTAATACATTTTTTATTGGTGTGGATATTTGGAACTACCTGTTTGTTCAGGAGCAGAAAACGAAATGAAGAAACGCGCGTTATCTGGGACAAGTCCGACCACCGAAGGTCTAGGTCCTTTCTCTACGATCAGTGGTCACTGATATCACGTGATTTCGCAAAAGGGACAAAGTGTAAAAAAGAAAAAACCCTAATCCCCAGGACGCTCTATTCAAAGTACGATGCTTTACCCTTCTACTTCAGCTCAGCGGGGATTTCCCTTCGTTTAAGCATTGCAACGGTTTAAGTCATATTAAAGAAATCCAGTTTCTCACTTTATGCCCCCTTTTGTAGAATTCCTAGAAACTAAGCTTATGTTTATTGTGTTGGTTGGAGCTAAGTTATCACTGAGGCGAACAGGTGGTTTTTTTTGGCTGCTTTCCTTGCACGACGAACTTCCCCATCCCGGGCGAGTCTTTTGTCATATACTCTATATCAATGTTAACAGAGTACACTACCAAAAGCAGAAACCACAGAGTTCGCTGCCTTTGGTTGTGTACTCAAGTAATATTGATTTCGAGTATAGGTGGTTCAAAAGAGAACGTTTTGTTAGGGCCATTTAGGACTCTTGGAAATTGGAATTGAATGAGAGTTCTTTTTTTAGGGGGCTAAATGACCAATTTTTAAAAATAAATAAAATTTAAAAATCACATTTGTAGGCCCCAGAGGCAATTTTTTTAAACTTTTAGAGGCCCCTAAAATAGGCCTTTAATTTTTGAACATAGGCACGTGCCTACTCGTGCCTACTGCTGGCGGGGGCACTTCAAACTTACTGCAGTTAGATATTTAAATTTGAAATTTATATAATTTTAAAGCAACGAAGCCAGAGTATTTCTTTAAGGGAGCTTTTGAATTTCCAAAGGTGTGTAAATAATTGCGTTTTAATGTGAAGGGGCCAATTTTATTAAATTTACTTAACTAATCAATCTAAAAGTGTGTATTACTCGGTTTATTATGACTAAAGGGTAGTACATCAACATTTCGATATTACCAACATGTCCGGGATTTTACCGCTCGGATTTTACCATAATATTCAGATAGTATTTTTTCGATAGACAAGAGTGTAACAGTACTTTTTAATTTGTAAATTCGACGAAATATCTTTAATTCTGGACCGAGCGAGAAACAACTAGACGTACGACGGTCAGAATGCACACAATCCTTCTAATGTGTTAAGTTTGTTTGAGCTTTTCACAGCAATTAGCTGCAACGCCGGTATCACAACCAATATATATCCACGGTCACACATAATTGTATTTACACTTATTTGTTACTTCTAGTCATACTTGGAAAACATCGAAGATTCTTTCGATCAGTTTCATACTTATTTGTTACTTCTGATCACACGTATTTGTTACGTTGAGTGTCACACTTATTACTTCTGGTCATACGCCGAAAACTAGGTGCATTCTGAAAGGCCTTGAAAAACGCTAGAGGAAAACGGGCGCGTAGACCTCTATAAACACGCGGATTTACATTGTTGAAAATTGTGGGGGTCCGTATACGCTGAACAAAAACCTTACTTAGATTTAAAATTAAGGAACGTATTTGCAACTCTAGGTTATATGTAAACTACAGCTATTCAAAAATATAACTTTCATGAAAATCAGACTTAAATTAATTAAGTGTATGTAGATTTTTAGGCCAAAATATAAAACCACGAAAATTGGGGTCCCATAAATTACTCTGAAAACTATACTTAAATTTAATATTTACTGATATAACCGAAGTTGTAGGTCAGCTGAGTCCTAACCTATCCAATAAATGCTTTTTAACGTTATCGGACTTAATTTCAATATCTATTTTGTTTTGACAATTATCCCTACAACCACATAGGTCAGTGCATTCAAGATTGTTTTTGCAACACCCACACGATCGGTTTTTGCATCCCTTTGTGCAATTACATTTTCGAAGATCTAAAAGAGCTTCTGGTGCGGGAGGCAGGTTGCATTGTTTTGGTTTATACACATCATCAAAATATTCCCATCCAAAGTCAGTTGCAAGTGGTAATCTCGGCAATGGTTCATTTGATTTCTTTAAGACCAGAGCGTGAAAATGGGCACGATTTGTGTGGGGAATCGAGCTATTCCAAGAGCCAAATATTGACTCCTTACCCATGAATAATTCTATGGAGCTTATTGCTGGGAGCAGCGTTGCCAGGCAGAAACGATATTGCAAAGACAACAGAGTGTATTAAAACCGAAGTCTCGTAGCCTTCTTCAATGCAACTGGAACATTTAATATTCTTTGGTTTGTTTGGGAATTAATGTAGCTGCTGTTGGCGGAAGTTGCCTACCTTCCTTTTCTAACTTCGCAAACATTTCCCAACGAAGATCTCTCAACGACCCTGCACATTTATCATCACGATTCTTATACAGTAAACAAATGTATTTTTCCATTTGGCTGTGAATATTCCAAGGAGAGAAAAGGCATTTAAAATGTCTTGCTTAATGGCAAGAAAAGCTTTAAAGTTTAATTTGAGACCCTTCGTCAAGAAACACCCTGCGCTGTCGCATCCTTTAAAAACGTACCAGCCAATCAACGCCTTCGATCGTTTCGGTCCTATCCGAAAATAAATATCCGCTATGTTTATTTTCTCTTTATTTCTAATTGTAGTTGTATTAGAGGGTAATTGTTCATAAAAGCCCGTTAATAAGACCAGCACATCCGTGTCCAAAGAATATACCTCCAAATTAGTGTGGTGGTATTTTTTAGCGACATCTAAGGCGTGTAGAATTATTTGTTGGTCCGCTTCTTCTAAAGAATGCCGACCGTGTTGCATTTCTTCGTTTCTTAAAGCTTCGTACAATGGGCGATTCGACGAGATTATATTTTGAAAAGAAACTATAAACGTGTTGCTGTTTTCTTTATAATAATCCATTAGTTTTTGAGATAAATAAGTTGTTAGTTCCGATTTCGTTTTCGGGTGTAAAAAGAAGTTTTTGACGTTGACTGTTTTGGTATTGTCATTGACATGGTAATGTACGGCAATGTTTTTACCGACTCTTTTATTGCGCGTTGCGCTTTTAAAAGAATTTTCGATGTATTGATAAAAAAGAACTCGAACTGCGTCGTAGCCAGAAGATAAAATGTCAATTTTCTTCAGAAATATGTCAGCAAATAGAAGAGCTGAAGTTATTTCTTTCGAACTGCACAAGGCCTGAACAATGCACATGGCATCAATTATTAGAACAGTACTCTCGGTACAAAAATAATTCGTCGATGTACCTTGTACCACCTTCGGAAGTGACAATTTCCAGACTTCTGTTAAAAACTCGTGCTTGCTTGCCAGCATGAACTTAATACGAAGGTAACCGGCTACACGCCGCGCTGGAGGAAATTCGAAGAACTCTGATCTATGAAAAGCTCCTTGTAAACGTTTTCGTACAAGGTTGTAAATAATGGCAAGACATTATCCGTCTTTTTTAGCTTTCGAAGCAGGACTGGCATTGATAAGTTTATCAGAATCGAGGATATCTACGTTCCGTCTTTCAAGCATTTAATCGTTTCGCTTTCGTAATTGGTTTTGGAAACTGTTTTAAAGGGAACGTTTACCAGACGACCATAGAAGTTCTTTATTACTTCTATCGTCATATCTTCTGCTAATGAAGCTTCGATTCTCTCCGTTACTGCGAGGGGCGCGCTTTCAACATTCCTTACAGAATTGCCTTGAGCTATTTCCGCGTTGGAGAATTTCTCTCTTAGGTCAAGTTTCTCTTTTCCGTTATCAATCAAATATTTGGCACTAACCACGAAGAACTTAAGCTCCTGCATTTCATTGGGCGTAAGATCTAATAACGCAAAAGCTTGGGTACGTGAAATTTTAGGGTCTATTCTCTGCTCATTTTCTATGTGGAGATTAATTCGGTTTTTAACACGATTTAATGTTTACGAAGACTGAAAGTACCCGCCATCCCATGCTTACGGTTTTTTAACGATCTCTTATCCTCAGTTTGGATTCCGACTGGGCTTAGTTGCAATAATTCTTTGCCCGTTGGACTAGACACCAAGGGCCATCGACTTCCGGTATTATACCAATGGTTATATTGTTCCTGGGCCCACAAGAAATCTTTGTGGTTACGATTTTCCAAGATTTGCATCTTGAGGCAAATGATGCTTTCCCTCAGACACGAAAGCGTCTCGAATATCCGATTCCAAATGTATCACTGTTTCAGCGTCCGAAAAGTTGAATTTGGCGCTTCGTATCACCGTTATTCTTTCTAAATTTAATCCGACCGCGCTAATCATATTTAAGCCCACCTTTTCCCTATCCTCGTTCTCAAAGGCCAATAGGATTGGTTTATTTTGATAACTGGGCTCGACCGTTTTCTCGCTTCGTCCAGATACAAGCGGAATGTTTTCAGTCGTCAATAGCATAATGTGATGGAACCAATTTCTTCCTTTTTCGCTATAAATATAGCTATACTTCGAGAGGAAAGGGTTTGGGTACAACCGTACAGCGCGTCATTAAATACGCCATAGAGATTGGCAACAGCGTATAGTCCGCAGTCATAACCGTTCAGTTGATTAGGGACTTGAGTAGGATACTGGTATTTCCAATTACCCGTATGATCAGTATTTGAATTAACTTGTTGCTTGGTTGGGTTATTATTATATATTTTTCTGGTTTTATTTCGTTTATTGAAAGTGTCTACGATTTTTTTGTTGAGCCCACGCAGTTTTTACCTCTCCGAGGGGACTAGTCCCTAGGAGGGGTATTACAATCACCGTGTCTGTCTGTGGGTCTGTCTGTCTGTCTGGGCTGCGAACGCGTATGCATTTTCAGAGCAAAGTGTAATCACTGCGTAAGCAGTTTCTTGAAATCACCGCGTTCGCAGATTCTTGGAATTAGGGAAATGGTTTTTCCAAAAGAGCCCTCTTTTTGTCATTGGGTGTAGTATAATTTTCTTTTGCGAATTGCGATAGTACGTGATGAATTTTTGACTAGTATCAGGTGGGATTCGAACCCAAGTCCACCTGCGTAAAGCTGTGTTCACGAAGACGTTTCGTTGAGGATAATTCTAAAGTAAAAGGGGGAAGAGCATTCCGCTTTCGGCGGGTTGATCCGACTTCAGCCTTTCTCTTTCTCCTTCTGCACAAGGTCAGCAGTTCACAAAGACAACATAAATAAACAAATAAGTCTTTCGTTCCCTCAGATTTCGGGATCCACTCTCTCTCGAGAAAACAGGTGTTTGTGTATCACATGATCGACACGACGTTATAACCGCTTCTCTATTGGCTAAAACTGGCATGTGATTTTCAGACGCAGGTCGAAATATCAAACTGGAGTAGATACGGGTTGACCACCGATTTCTCGTTTTGATAAATGTTATCTCCCCTTTCGACTCTCGGGGGTTTTTGAACCGCTGATTTATAACTTCGTCTTCTACCTTACGCTTTCAACTTCAGCTATTTACTATTTTTACGTCTTTGTGAACGCGGCTTTACCATGGACACTGTATCTCTAACCGGACGGGAAAAGCAGTAGCTTCCACCATACAAAATCACCTGTCGCCGCCACCGTCTCTCTGTAAAGGGGGGGGGGGAGGTTCAAGAATTTTGAGAGTTTCGGGCTGTCAAGGCCATATAATTCATCACGTGGTCGAAAAAACGTTCCGTTTGAAATGGGGGTTTATATTCTTTCGAATGACCTTGACGGCCCTGCGAATCGAGTACGGCCGACTATTTCAGCTAATACGAAGTAGGACGCAAACGGACAGTGAGGGGGTACCTCTTTCAGGCTGCTTTTCCCGTCCGGTTAGAGATACAGTGTCCATGGCTTTACAGGCGGGTGTTCTACCACAGAACCACCGACACTTACTACAGTACTCACAAGGAGACGACCCGAGGTGATAATCACTGATTTTGTTCAAACTCGGGTATAGTATACACCTCCATGTACCTTAAAAAACCTGCAAGGGAAAAGTTGCGACGGGCTTTCGTTTTGCCATGGCAACCGAAAACGTTTTTGACAACATGATTTGGGATTTTTCCATTGAAAATAACATGGGAATCTGAAACCTTTTAAAAAATGAAAAATTTTAAAATTTCAAAAACGTTAAAAAAAATTAAATTGATTTTAAAAATTAAATTTAATCAAGTTTAAATGCAATTTGGTCAGTTGGGGGACCCTTAAAATCCTTCAGATTCCCATGTTATTATCAATGGAAAAATTCCAAATCATGTTGTCAAAAACGTTCGGTTGCCATGGCAAAACGAAAGCCCGTCGCAACTTTTCCCTTGCAGGTTTTTTAAGATACATGGAGGTGTACGTCGGGTCGTCTCCTTGTCAGTTATTAAGTTACGTAACGCGTTATTATTAAATATTTTGAATATTAAAATTTGCGGTAGTATCGAGCGGGTTTCGATCTCGAGCCCTTCCGCATGAAAAACATACTACTGGTACCAGAATTAGATTGGTAGTTCCGAATTTAAACGAGAATTTGATATCGGTCTCAAAGCTTCGAGCCGATGGTTTGATCGTTGAATTCGACAACGAGGTGATAATTCGTCGAAAACCTACTGGATAAATACTCGCTATTGCAGTAGACGACAACGGTCTTTATAAATTGGACGTCGCCTGGGAGAAGATTTGTTTCGTGTCTGAAAAGTTGACGTTCGCAATCTGGCATCAACGTCTTGGACATTTAAGCATTGGAGGAATGCGACGCTCAAAAGAAATGGCGGACGGAACAGAACCATTTGTGTACCTTGTATTAAGGGAAAGCAGCACAGAACTGCGTTTCCAAAAAGGAAAGTTCAGCTACTTCACTCTGATTTGTGTGGACCCATGACGGAAAACTCGATACATGTTCTGCATAATAGATGATTTATCTCGGATGACTTTCGTCTATTTTCTCAAAGCAAAAAGCTAAGTACTTGATGTGTTCAAGAATTTCAAAGTACAGATTGAGAAAGAGACTAGCAAATCAAGAAGTTAAGAACCGACAATGGAACGGAATATGTAAATAGACGAATAGAAGAATTTCTCAAATCTGAAGGAATTATATATCAAACGACAGTACCATATTGCCCGCAGCAGAACGGTGTAGCTGAACGCACCAATAGGACGCTAGCGGAGAGAGCCCGAGCAATGATGACTGACGCCAACTTGCCAAAGACGTTCTGGACAGAAGCTGAAAATACAGCGTGCTACCTAAAGAACAGGGCACCTACTGTGGCTGTCAAAGATAAAACTCCGTTTGAAATATGGAATGGGACAAGACCAGATCTAAAACATTTGAGAGTATTCGGATGCAGAGCTTTCGTACATATATGTAAAGAAAAGCAGAAGAAATGGGACGTGAAGTCAACTGAACTAATGTTCGTTGGCTACAGTTCCACGACCAAAGGATACAGATTGATCAACCCAAAAACGTTGCAATTAACTATTTCGAGAGACGTAACTTTCGTAGAAAGTCAGATGACAAGATCCATCGAATCAATGGAAGATACAAGTTCATTTCTAATAGAAGTATCACCTATTACTGACGCAACAGCTGAAGCCGTTGCAGCGTTACCCGCTCAACAAGCAGAGGAGTTTGAAAGGGCCGAAGCTCCCGTCTTAGTGATCCAAGAGCGTGATGACATTGAAGAGGTTTAAGCACGAGAAGATCAAGTAGTTGAAGCGCCCAATGTCATTTGTCTTGACCACAACGATGATGAGCAACCCCAAAATGCAGAGAGAAGGTATCCGAAACGACATCGAAGACCACCTATTCGATATGGTCGTGATGAATTCGCGGATTTAGCCAAGGCCTCACCTGACTCGCTTGCTGAGTTAGTAATCTACGAAGAACTTTTCCCGATTGCTTTTCTTAGCAACTATGCTTTCATTGTTGACGAACTGAATGACGGCTCCATAAATGAACCGCGTTCGTACGAAGAAGCTGTTCAAATCTTAAGCCCGCCGCACACTGGAAAAAAATTTCTTCAAGTTGACGCTGGCGCCGGATATCAATTTTTTTTCAAAACACGTTTTTGTCGTCAGCGCAAAAGAACGCTGGCGCTGACGTTGGCTTCATTTTTGGCGAATCGCACACTAGCAGGTCGGTACTATAGAAAACAGGAACACCATCGGTTGCGCGCGCAGTCGTTTGTTTTGATATCCGTGGTGTCTGTCGTGCGGGCATAAATATCGTTTCGTTAAGCTATTTTGATTTCATTTATCATTATTCTCTTTAAATATTATAATAATTTGGTGATATTTTAGAATTTTAAAATTGGTGTGAGTTTATTATATTAAAAATATGAAAAGAAAACCCCGGGTTATTAAAGGGTAAAATATATTTAACGAAAATGTTTTAGGCCCTTGTAATGGAAATAAATAAATTTTTCGTCCCAATTTAAACTATCACAGTCATTTTCATCGTTCATTGCATTTTCACGCCCCTCATTATTTTCAAAAATAATTGACATAATGTCATCTGCCACAATGTAAGCCGGCTGATAAAAACTTAATTCAACAAAAAGAAAACATATCCACGTGTTTCGTGGCGTGGTGCAATCTCTCTTTTTGGCGGAAAAATCTAGTGTACCCCTTCTCCCGTATGCTTATTGGATAAAAAGAGTAGGAATGTAGTGACGTCAGAGACCGAAGCTGAAAGGAGCGTCAAAATGTTCAGGCAAGTTGAAGTCGGTACGAAACGTACGTTCGTCCGAACAGCAGGTCGCCAGCGTCAGCGCGAGTTTAGGCTATTGTTATGTGCGATATATTGTCGCCGATACGAGCAACGTTGGTGGTACCAGAAGCGGTTGCTAGGACGAGCAATTGCCCAGTGTGCGACGGACTTTAGACTCTAAAAAATGGAAGAAAGCCATGCAAGAAGAATTCGATTCTATTATCAAAAATGAAACATACGAACTGGTTGACCTCCCAGACGGTCGCGTGGCTATAGGAAGTAAATGGATCTATAAAATTAAGCGAAATGCCGACGGATCCATCGAACGGTATAAAGCTCGATTAGTAGCTCAAGGTTGTTTCCAAAAAGATGGCATAGATTACGCCGAAACCTTTGCGCCAGTGGTAAAATACACTACGTTGCGTTTACTAATTGCATTGATTGCAAAATTCGATTGGGACTTGGATCAGATGGAAGTTGTTACAGGGTACTTAAACGGGGATTTAGAAGAGGAAATATATCTACGACAACCTAAAGGCTACGAAAAAAGGGACCTCAACGGTAAATTCTTCGTTTGTAAGCTGAAGAAAGCCCTTTATGGATTGAAACAGGTTGGTAGAGCATGGTACGAAAAATTCGATGGAATGCTCCGTAATATTGGACTGACGTGTGCGACGTTTGACTGTTGCGTTTACTACCTAATTGAAAACGGCGAAGTTCTTATAGTTGCAGTATACGTCGATGACTTACTCATTTTCTCAAATAACACTAACGGAAAGTCATAGTTACAATCCGAACTTCGAAAAAGATTCGAAATGACAGAGCTCGGAGAGGCACACTACATTCTACGCATTCGAATCTTACGTAATCGTGAGAAAGGAACGATTACGTTGGACCAAGCAACTTACATAGAAGATATGCTGAAAACGTACCATATGCGTGATAGCAAGCCAGTTCTGACGCCGCTAGATAGAAATGCATCTCTCTCAAAATTAATGCAACGGGTCGACCGCGGCCGACAAGGCTGACATGGAAAAGCTTCCGTACCAATCAATCATTGGAAAAATGCTTTATGCAGCATTGGCTACTCGACCGGATATAGCTCACGCAGTTGGACTCCTGAGTCAATATTGTTCCAACCCAGGAAAGGCACACTGGACAGCTGCAAAGCGTCTAATGAGGTACCTGCGTGGTACAACAGTAGAAGGAAAGTGATGGCGAGACTCCGATCCCGGGGTCGGGGTCAGGTTCGGGATCGGGGTCCGGGATTTAAGGGGTGAAATGAGGGTAAAATCGTCGAAAAGTCAATGTATTTAGGATATTTCTCGCGACGATTTGTTTTCCCGTATATCAACATATTGTGTCCAGGCCAGCTTGTTCATTTATCTACGCTTATCTTGAAAGACACTTGAACGTATATCTTATCACGTTTTATCGTACGGAATAAGTTGAAATGATGTAAAAATTGATAACCTAGGCGGCGCGTGCGCGGATTCCCCGGGGGACGCGGTTAATTTGAATTTAAGATTGTTTTGACGTCATGGAATATTCGTTGTTAAAGTAGAATGGAAATATTTTTAAACTTCATTTTAATAACATTATCACGTAAGTGGTACTTAAATATGCTTGGCACTTGAACCGATCTCACGAGTATTTCTTAAAACGAATATCTCGATCGCGTTTTATCGTACGAAATAAGTGGAAATTATGTAAGTTGTATGATACTTGATAACCTTAGCCAGGAAGATAGCGCGCGCGTGCGCGGATTACCTGGGAGGCGCGGATTGCCCGGGGAGCGCGGTTAATTTGAATTTAAAACATGGATTTCGTCTCCGAAATAATTCATGTACCCAAAATTGGACCGCAAGTTTTTTTTCTTTTTAGGGGAAGCTCTATGGGAGTTTAACATTACAATAAAGCTAATAGGTCCAGTTTGGGGTACTTTTGGTCCGAAATGGGGTACATAGGGCCGAAAATGGTGACTTTGGTCGTTTTAAGGGTACTTTTGGTCTAATTTGGTCCATTTTTGGGTACATCAGAAAAGCAGTTGGAAAAACGAAGAGCCTTTTTTTTTCCACCCATCCCCAAACTCCAAAAATTTATTGCTATAATTTATTTATCGCTTCCGTAGGTATAAAATAAGATAAAAACCACTTACCTATATTTTAATTACGGTAAATTAAAAATACTTAATTAGTGTACTAAGTTACGTTTAAAAGAACCTTTTATAACAATTCCAATATGTAAATATAGGTAAAAGGATTGAAAAAATACTTAAAGTAAGTGGTTTTACTGATAAACTCTAAAGGAATTTAACTTTGAAGGGTATCTTAGATTATTGTTTTTAATTTTATTCAAGTTGAAAACGTATTAAGAGTCCTTCAAAGTACTATAAAAGGATTTTATTTACGAACTAAATTCATATTTTCTTCAAACTTTCAATTCGCTTTTATTACTATTTAAATACGGTAAAATATAATTCTTATACACAAATATAGCCAGAAAGATACTATCAAACACTAAAATGAAAATGAAATGAAATTTGTGTGGATAAGATTTGTAAATATAATTTTGAAAATAATTACTTTCACGCTTTATTTAAGTCAAGCAATTACATTTTTTTAAATGAATGAAGTTAAACAATATAAAAATTTGTAAATATTGTAAATATTTTTAGACAATAAAGAAATTAAGAAATGTTTTAATTAAAATATCTTTTATTTTCTACAATAGTTATCTTTTATTACTATAAATATTCCAATATTAAATGGGAACCACGTATGCGTAACAATTTCAATATGTAAATATAGGTATAAAAAATACTATAAAAACAATTACCTATATTTTAAATACGGTAAAATATAAATACATTTCCGATATGTAAATAGGTAGAATAACACTATGAAAAATTCCGTTTTCTACTTTTAATACGACAACACACAACTCTGATACGCAAATATATACAGAAAATATTAAAAAAAACAATTTTCCGATACACAAATATAGATAAAGAAATACTATAAAATGTAAAAAGGTAGAAAAATACTACACATTAACCATTATAAATTTAAGCTTACAACATCCTTCACGTATAGAGCATAACATATATGTTCAGAGTTAACTTGTTTCCTCGTTATCTTTATCTCATATGTTTTAAATAGCGTATGGAATAAGTTAAGAATGTACTGAAATGGTGTATGTTAAAACCTCGTATAATAAAGAGTAAAACATAAGTTCAGAGTCGGCTTGATTACTAAAGCGAATAACACAGAGACGTTTCCGGTGTAGTCACGTAGGAAGAAAAATACTACAACAATCTCTATACTCTACATTCAACACGTTAAAATATATTTCCGAAATGCCAATATAGGTAGTAAAATACTACAAAATCTCTATACTCTACCTTCAATACGTTAAATTACATTCCGATATGTAAATATAGGAGGAAAAATACTACAAAAGCCTCTTTTCTTGGCGTTCAATATGTTAAAATAGATTTCTGAAATGCAAATATAGGTAGTAAAAATGATATGCCTCCGATCGAATCGTTCATTTTTTTCCCCTATTTATTTAAATATAAGTATTTAAATTAGAATTGCTTCTAGTCTTCGGCAGTCGATTAATTTTTATCCATGAATAAAATAAGCTCGGCTATATTTAAATAATATTTATTTAAATAACCAATAGTTGAATAAAAATTGTTAAATGTTTAAATAATCGAAAGTGAATAAGCCTATTATTTAAATAAAACAAACAATTATTTAAATAAGTACCACTTTTATTCAAATAAATGCTTGGTTACGTAAAAAACCTAATTAAATAAGTTAAAATGATATTCTTTTTACCAACGTTTTTTAAATAAATCGGTCGGTATATAAAGTTTAAAATGTGTGTTCTGAGGGTAGAAATAATATCAGCCCTATTTTGATTTTCTTCCAAGTTAAGTGTTTCAGATAACGTTTACTTATTCCGCACCTTCCATCCATTTTTTCACATTAATTTGATATAACCTTGTATCTTCCTACAATTCAGTTTTATGCTATGTACAATTCCCTTATTCATTACATCATTCCAAATTTAGTCTAATTCATTCACGGGCGTTGATCTTCTGAAATGGATATTCCAATAAAACCTTTTTCTTATATCATCGCTTCTGATTAATCTGAATGTTGTCAATATAAAAAACATCATATGCTATATTTAAATATAAAGGATAAACACTGCTTAGGTTAAGGATAGATTGAAATGGAATATTTAAGTAAAAAAGCATAAATTTCTGAGGGCCTTTTCCTCCAAAATATCTAAAAGGGCAAGTACATTCTCAATAATTATACAAGTTCTTTGGAATAAGAGACGTTTTCATCAAAGATAAGCCAAGTTTATACCTTATTGTCATTAGTTCCATAACAAGAACCACGTTGTAACGTGATAATGGCTACCCCTATCGAGAATTTTCGGCACTAAGAAATTCTACGTTTTTATGTATTATACGGGTTTTGACAGATTGATATTTTAAATATCCGTGAAACGTAAACTTATCAGAATAAGAAATGGCATACAATGAGATTAGATAACTAGATAACGATCATTGATAATAAAATTCTAATCGTTTAAATTTAACATATATTTTTTACTAATAATAAAAATATTTAAGAAACATGCTATTATTTTTAACATATATAAGACAATTTTTTTATTCACTATATAATCCAATTTTTTTTTCAAACTTAGAAGTTAGTTTGTATGAAATACTTACTAATACATGAAAAATAGACTTTAGAGTGGATAATTAAGTATTTTTACCTATATTTACATATTGGAATTGTTACAAAAGGTTCTTTTAAACGTAACTTAGTACATTAATTTATTTTGGAAGTTCAAAACGTATTAAGAGCCCTTCAGAGTACTATAAAAGGATTTCATTTTCAAACTAAATTAATATTTTCTTCAAACTTTCAATTCGTTATAATTTGAATTTAAATGAAAACATCATGGATTATAGGTGCGTAATCTACTATTAGACCGAACGGATTAAAAATACTTAAAGTAAGTGGTTTTACTGATAAACTCTAAAGGAATTTTGGAATTTTCTAGAATAGCAAAGTAAAACTAAAACGTAAACCAAGTTTAAAACGAAACTAATAACTGGGAGAAAGGTTGAAGTAAGTAATTTTTTTTATTATTCGTTTTTTCATTTTTGAGTTCCCTATATTATTATAAACTAAATTAAATATAATTTTTGAAAATTTGTGATAAAAGATCTGCTCCTTCGTGTTTTACATATATTTAAAAACTCGAGATTTTAATGAATTGTTTTCAAAGCATGAAAAATATAGCAGATTCTTTGATTTTAATTGTAGTTAGTAGTTACTTAAAAAAAAGAAAAGTCGCTAGCTGACTTGGATCTGGTGCAGTTAAATTTTAAAAATGTGTATTTTAAATTTTGTTTGTAAAAGTGTTTTTTTTTAAAAAGTTTAGTATTATAGTTTAAATTTATTAAATAAAACAAAATATAAATTATACATTTGGTTTAGTATTTTACTATTGCAAGTAAAATTAACAGTAATTTCAATTACTTTTTTTAGTTTTTTTTTGACAAATATGCAAACTATTTAGTTATTTCAAAAACAAATACGTCGAATTATTTGGTTCGAAATACTATTGGTTAGTTTTTATATCTTTAATTTTATTTTTCAGAACAATTTCTCTTTGTCTAGCTTCTTCTAACTTTAATTTAGATGGCCTTAAAGCCAAGTATTTAACAAATTTTGTAACCAAGTAGATGGACCTTTAAACAATTTTTCAGTCATGTAGTCAAGGAAATGTTCAAATATACGTGTATTTGGTCATTTTGATGGTCAAATAGCCCAGTATGGAACTGCCAGATGATAGTCAGACGTTGAGACGCGGGTGGCGCCCGTGCCCCAGCGTCCGCGCCAGCCCCGTCGGTGTCCCATTTCACATTTCAGACGTCGACGGGGGAACTCAAAAATGAAAAAACGAATAGTAAAAAAAAATTACTTACTTCAACCTTTCTACCAGTTATTAGTTTCGTTTTAAACTTGGTTTACGTTTTAGTTTTACTTTGCTATTCTAGAAAATTCCAAAATTCCTTTAGAGTTTATCAGTAAAACCACTTACTTTAAGTATTTTTAATCCGTTCGGTCTAATAGTAGATTACGCACCTATAATCCATGATGTTTTCATTTAAATTCAAATTATAACGAATTGAAAGTTTGAAGAAAATATTAATTTAGTTTGAAAATGAAATCCTTTTATAGTACTCTGAAGGGCTCTTAATACGTTTTGAACTTCCAAAATAAATTAATGTACTAAGTTACGTTTAAAAGAACCTTTTGTAACAATTCCAATATGTAAATATAGGTAAAAATACTTAATTATCCACTCTAAAGTCTATTTTTCATGTATTAGTAAGTATTTCATACAAACTAACTTCTAAGTTTGAAAAAAAATTGGATTATATAGTGAATAAAAAAATTGTCTTATATATGTTAAAAATAATAGCATGTTTCTTAAATATTTTTATTATTAGTAAAAAATATATGTTAAATTTAAACGATTAGAATTTTATTATCAATGATCGTTATCTAGTTATCTAATCTCATTGTATGCCATTTCTTATTCTGATAAGTTTACGTTTCACGGATATTTAAAATATCAATCTGTCAAAACCCGTATAATACATAAAAACGTAGAATTTCTTAGTGCCGAAAATTCTCGATAGGGGTAGCCATTATCACGTTACAACGTGGTTCTTGTTATGGAACTAATGACAATAAGGTATAAACTTGGCTTATCTTTGATAAAAACGTCTCTTATTCCAAAGAACTTGTATAATTATTGAGAATGTACTTGCCCTTTTAGATATTTTGGAGGAAAAGGCCCTCAGAAATTTATGCTTTTTTACTTAAATATTCCATTTCAATCTATCCTTAACCTAAGCAGTGTTTATCCTTTATATTTAAATATAGCATTTGATGTTTTTTATATTGACAACATTCAGATTAATCAGAAGCGATGATATAAGAAAAAGGTTTTATTGGAATATCCATTTCAGAAGATCAACGCCCGTGAATGAATTAGACTAAATTTGGAATGATGTAATGAATAGCATAAAACTGAATTGTAGGAAGATACAAGGTTATATCAAATTAATGTGAAAAAATGGATGGAAGGTGCGGAATAAGTAAACGTTATCTGAAACACTTAACTTGGAAGAAAATCAAAATAGGGCTGATATTATTTCTACCCTCAGAACACACATTTTAAACTTTATATACCGACCGATTTATTTAAAAAACGTTGGTAAAAAGAATATCATTTTAACCTATTTAATTAGGTTTTTTACGTAACCAAGCATTTATTTGAATAAAAGTGGTACTTATTTAAATAATTGTTTGTTTTATTTAAATAATAGGCTTATTCACTTTCGATTATTTAAACATTTAACAATTTTTATTCAACTATTGGTTATTTAAATAAATATTATTTAAATATAGCCGAGCTTATTTTATTCATGGATAAAAATTAATCGACTGCCGAAGACTAGAAGCAATTCTAATTTAAATACTTATATTTAAATAAATAGGGAAAAAATGAACGATTCGATCGGAGGCATATCATTTTTACTACCTATATTTGCATTTCAGAAATCTATTTTAACATATTGAACGCCAAGAAAAGAGGCTTTTGTAGTATTTTTCCTCCTATATTTACATATCGGAATGTAATTTAACGTATTGAAGGTAGAGTATAGAGATTTTGTAGTATTTTACTACCTATATTGGCATTTCGGAAATATATTTTAACGTGTTGAATGTAGAGTATAGAGATTGTTGTAGTATTTTTCTTCCTACGTGACTACACCGGAAACGTCTCTGTGTTATTCGCTTTAGTAATCAAGCCGACTCTGAACTTATGTTTTACTCTTTATTATACGAGGTTTTAACATACACCATTTCAGTACATTCTTAACTTATTCCATACGCTATTTAAAACATATGAGATAAAGATAACGAGGAAACAAGTTAACTCTGAACATATATGTTATGCTCTATACGTGAAGGATGTTGTAAGCTTAAATTTATAATGGTTAATGTGTAGTATTTTTCTACCTTTTTACATTTTATAGTATTTCTTTATCTATATTTGTGTATCGGAAAATTGTTTTTTTAATATTTTCTGTATATATTTGCGTATCAGAGTTGTGTGTTGTCGTATTAAAAGTAGAAAACGGAATTTTTCATAGTGTTATTCTACCTATTTACATATCGGAAATGTATTTATATTTTACCGTATTTAAAATATAGGTAATTGTTTTTATAGTATTTTTTATACCTATATTTACATATTGAAATTGTTACGCATACGTGGTTCCCATTTAATATTGAAATATTTATAGTAATAAAAGATAACTATTGTAGAAAATAAAAGATATTTTAATTAAAACATTTCTTAATTTCTTTATTGTCTAAAAATATTTACAATATTTACAAATTTTTATATTGTTTAACTTCATTCATTTAAAAAAATGTAATTGCTTGACTTAAATAAAGCGTGAAAGTAATTATTTTCAAAATTATATTTACAAATCTTATCCACACAAATTTCATTTCATTTTCATTTTAGTGTTTGATAGTATCTTTCTGGCTATATTTGTGTATAAGAATTATATTTTACCGTATTTAAATAGTAATAAAAGCGAATTGAAAGTTTGAAGAAAATATGAATTTAGTTCGTAAATAAAATCCTTTTATAGTACTTTGAAGGACTCTTAATACGTTTTCAACTTGAATAAAATTAAAAACAATAATCTAAGATACCCTTCAAAGTTAAATTCCTTTAGAGTTTATCAGTAAAACCACTTACTTTAAGTATTTTTTCAATCCTTTTACCTATATTTACATATTGGAATTGTTATAAAAGGTTCTTTTAAACGTAACTTAGTACACTAATTAAGTATTTATAATTTACCGTAATTAAAATATAGGTAAGTGGTTTTTATCTTATTTTATACCTACGGAAGCGATAAATAAACTATAGCAATAAATTTTTGGAGTTTGGGGATGGGTGGAAAAAAAGGCTCTTCGTTTTTCCAACTGCTTTTCTGATGTACCCAAAAATGGACCAAATTAGACCAAAAGTACCCTTAAAACGACCAAAGTCACCATTTTCGGCCCTATGTACCCCATTTCGGACCAAAAGTACCCCAAACTGGACCTATTAGCTTTATTGTAATGTTAAACTCCCATAGAGCTTCCCCTAAAAAGAAAAAAACTTGCGGTCCAATTTTGGGTACATGAATTATTTCGGAGACGAAATCCATGTTTTAAATTCAAATTAACCGCGCTCCCCGGGCAATCCGCGCCTCCCAGGTAATCCGCTCACGCGCGCGCTATCTTCCTGCCTAGGTTATCAAGTATCATACAACTTACATAATTTCCACTTATTTCGTACGATAAAACGCGATCGAGATATTCGTTTTAAGAAATACTCGTGAGATCGGTTCAAGTGCCAAGCATATTTAAGTACCACTTACGTGATAATGTTATTAAAATGAAGTTTAAAAATATTTCCATTCTACTTTAACAACGAATATTCCATGACGTCAAAACAATCTTAAATTCAAATTAACCGCGTCCCCCGGGGAATCTGCGCACGCGCCGCCTAGGTTATCAATTTTTACATCATTTCAACTTATTCCGTACGATAAAACGTGATAAGATATACGTTCAAGTGTCTTTCAAGATAAGCGTAGATAAATGAACAAGCTGGCCTGGAAACAATATGTTGATATACGGGAAAACAGATCGTCGCGAGAAATACCCTAAATACATTGACTTTTCGACGATTTTACCCTCATTTCACCCCTTAAATCCCGGACCCCGATCCCGAACCTGACCCCGACCCCGGGATCGGAGTCTCGCCATCACTTTCCTTCTACTTACAACGAGCTACAAATTGACATTTGCGAAGTCAACAAATTATCAACTCTTAGGACACGTGGATGCCGACTATGCCAATTGCGTCAATGATCGAAAATCAATCACTGGGTACGTGTTTACATTAGCCGGAGGGGCTATTTCTTGGAATTCGAAGAAGCAGCCCACACCAGCGCTCTCAACCACCGAAGCTGAATATATGGCTCTAACAGCAGCGTGCACTGAAGGAATTTGGCTCCGTCGAGGTCTCATCGAATTACAAATTCGACCTCCTCAACCGTGGACCCCGTGGACTTTGAATCCCGATACATGTATAACTTTACCCTTATGTTTTTGTTGTATTTCGTTGCGTATTAAAAGGCAGTTCTCTTTATAAACGATAACCGTGCAGATGTGCTATTCATTTTTAGCTAAGTTTAATTTGTAAATCTTCACAAAATCTAGGGGGTATTTTTGCGTCCCATCAGCCTTGGGTGTACCTTCGACTGTTCTAAGCTCTCACTCATACTCGCCCCTTCTCCAACCGTTTACAAAGTCTGACCTTCCCTTTGACCAATTGCTGGCTACGTCACTGCTAACAGTAAAGGCAAAGCAGCATTAATAAAATATAAGGGATAAAAACATTTATTATATTGAAAGTGTCACCCCTTCTGAGTTTGACTCCCGGTGAGGTCCGCAATCTGCAACACCCTCCTGGTTACAATTACTACGGCTTTAGTCAATGTTTATCGAGTATTTCGATCCCAAATGTTTCTTTGAAGTAACTTCAGTTGCATCGGGGGTAGCGATTCGATCTCAATGGCTCAAAAGAAACTATCTGAGTAGCATAAACGCGATAAAAGTGGAGTATATACGAGAAAATATTACGATTTACGAAGGAATAAGAAATAAACTTAGACAGATAATATACAGTGAAAAGGCTAAAATAAATGAGTTTTACCAAGAACTTGTAGAGGATATCTAAGAAGGTGTTATATTTCTTAGAATGGCCACGACCTCGAAACCCCACGTGTAGCAACCGATAAAGGTCACGTGATTATAGGCAGAGCTATACCTCAAAAGTCCGAAAAGGAATTGAACAAGGAATAGCATTCAATGTTCTTAGAAATCCTCTAAAGCTCATGGTTTTACTTTACTTTAAAAGTGGAATATATATAATAAGGTTCCCTTACTATAAGCCTCGAAAAAAACCTAGAAACCGTCTCAAATAATATGAGGTCTAGTTCCCTTACTAAAAGATTCGAATATATATTGAAGAATAATTCAAATAAACCGCCACAGGTATATAATAACTTCTCCGTTCTTGGATACCATATCGCCATCTAGTGGATTGAAAAAACTTATATATGACAAAACTACCCAAAACGCTTTAAAATAAATAGAATAAATTGGCTATATTTTTAAAACGGTTTCGTGGAAATTAACGAAACTAGCACGATTTGTACCCCTCTTCGCGGTCTTCGTGACGACGTAAAAAAGTTCCGGTATTCGAAAAAGAAGTAGCGAAAATCTATAGAATAAATTTGAAACACGAAAAAACGCGGAGACGATAAAACGCCACTCGAAAAACGCTTTGGAATTAATAGAATAAATGTGCTTTATTTTTAAATAATAGTAGAAGGAAAGTAAGGTCGACGCTCCGAAACTGGGTTCAGGTTCAGGTTCGAGATCGGGATCCGGGATTTTAGGGCTGAAATAGGGGTAAAATCGTTGAAAAGTCAATGTATTTAGGGTATTTCTCGCGACGATTTGTTTTTTTTCTCATATCAACATATGTTTTTCAGGACCGGCTTGTTTTACGTTATCTTTACCTCCGCTTATCTCAAATTTAAAGGGCGTATATGTTCAGGTTCGACTTGTTTCTCTTTATCTCGTGTATTAAATATCGTATGGAATAAGTTGAGAGTGTATTGAAATGATGTAAGTTGAAAAGAGTGATACTTGATAACCTGGGTGGGAGATAGTGCACGCGCGCGTGCGCGAATTACCCGGGGCGTGGTTAATTGGAATTTAAATGAAAAATAAAGCGTATATGTTCAGGTTCGGCTTGTTTCTCTTTATCTCGCGATTTAAATATCGTATGGAATAAGTTGAGAATGTATTGAAATGATGTAAGTGGTAAAGAGTGATGTTCTTGATAACCTAGGTGGGAGATAAGGACCGGGTAAGTCCACATACACGTAATGAAATGCCGTTTAAAATGCGTGTACTTAGAATGGAAAGTTTTTTAAGACTAATTTAGTCATTTTAATCAATAAGATAGAATCGCTAAGTACTTTGCGGGTATAAAAAGAGTGAACTCGTTCAATGTTTAAACCACATTTGAAGAGGTTTTCACTGAAATAGAAGCAATCCCTAGAAAACCTTAAAAATGTAAGTATAAAATCTGTTCATAATAAAATAATTTGTCTCTTAACATATATGTATATTTATTTGGTTAATTTTTTTATTTCATTTTAACTATAAACCTGCTATATTATTTAGGAATGGACTGAAAGTGTTTCCCATATCCCAAGTTAAAGGTATCGCTGTTACACCGGATTGTGAAATATTTTTCGGGACAATAGATGGGAAAAAGGGAATTAAGCTGACGGAAGAAGAATTACATCAATTACGGATGAAACGGGAAGAGATTTCGTCGTTCTTTTAGACCGAGTTCTCCCAATGCTCTCCGTCGTTTTTCGAGAGATCAACGACCAGACAAATAGATCTGTGTATTTTTCAAAACGTAAAAATTCTCAACATTCGAAAAATGAGTCACGGGACTGAACCGCTTTATGAAACGCTATTCCCCACTAGAGAGGGCTTTGCGATCACGTATTCGTCGTGGGGGAAATTTACCGAAATTTATGATGCACTTTTAGTATATTTTAATGAGGTTAAACGAGTTCACAATCTTATAAGTGATAATATCGAAAATCAACTACGTAAATTTATTCGAAACAAGTGTTACGGGTGTGAAATATCGCATGAGTCCCAATTACAACATGACTGTTTAGTGATGGAGTGGTATCAAAGAGTTGATTTACACTTTTTAGATTCTGTTAAAAACTTAAACTATTCAGAAATCAATATGATGTATTCTGGTAAATCATTTCTGGAAAATAATTTCTGTGAACTTATTTTAAGTAAAATTGTTTGTAAGACGAAGCAATTGTTATTGTAGACAAATAAAATTATTTTAATGTAATTTGTTAAAAATAAATAATTGAATATTATCTCACGACATTAACGATTTTTAATGTAATTTATGAACACTAACCTATTCTATTTATCTTTGTGGCGTAGTTTACTATTTTTTTTTTATTTAAATTTTCTTATTTACAACACTATGTAATCCTCATTTAACGTCTTAAAATTAGGGGCGACAAAGTTTATTTTAATATAATTTATTCGTAAATAGTTTTTGAAGTGCAAACAAGAATAGTAACCTAAGCCTACACACAAGAAACATCTTTACTCTACTTTAAATCCAATCAAATCTATTTCCGATATGTAAATAGGTGGAAACATACGGCAAAAAATCTTTTTTCTACTTTTAATAAACTTAGTAGCCAATAGTGTGATTCCCAAAATTACTAGGATGAATAAAAAGGTTAAAATCTAACGTAGTCCACCTTTTTACTGGTTCGTGGTGAAACAAACCGTTAGTGAAGATTTTTGAATGGAATAAAGGTACAGTGGCATACTACTGAGCAATTATGTTACATATGCTTAAAGGTACGTCTCTAAAATATTCATATAAAGACAGGATATAAGCCAAATTCTCTTAAACCAAAGAATAACAAACTTTGTTAGTCCTGATGAACTAGCTCTATAGTCTGTATGAAACGTTTGGCCGGTTTTGGGCCTATTTGATAGAACGCTTTATTGCTTTAACAACTTAATTAAAACAGTATTTGGCGGGATTTTTTAAGGCCTACACTTAAGAACTTTTTTTAAGCTGTCGCTTTCTTTTCTGCTTCAACGGCTTCTCTTAATTTCCTTTTTTTATAATCTTAATTCAATTCAACGTGTCTCTAATTAATATCTATCTAACTAAAACTATTTAACTGAAACTAATAAATGGCTTTCTGCGTGTGCGCTTAAAATAGAAGTGACTAACGCTAACCACGGACACACGACAGATTAAGGGGGAAGAATACAGTAAAAGCCTCTTTTTCGTTCAACGTTTAACAATTACATAATTGAATTATATTTTTATTATTAGGCTGAACCTTCCTCTAGTGCTTAAAATAATTTTGATAATTCTATTCCTGTTTCTCGGCCTTTTGGAGTCGCACCGGGATCTCCGGTGCCAGCTGTGCCCGTTTTATGTGGACCGCTGTGTTCCCGTCGTTCCCCTTTAGGAGCTCTCTCCAAAGGGTATGACTCTTTACCTACGTAGGTAGGGTGTCGGCTGGAGTTGCTATAGCATCCACTCTTAATCCCACGGCTGTGTGCGAAGTGAGGATTGGTCCACCCATTGCTGCACCTTCTGCTGGGTTGAGTGGTTTGCGTCAAAGGTGCAACCATCAGTAGTAGGGTACTACTACCCGAGGGGCTAACCACTTCCCGTAATCGGTGTTCACCCTAACTGTAATCTTCGGTAATCTTTTGAACTCATTTGTAATCCCGTAATCATTTGTAATTTTCGTACTCATCTGTAATCACGCGTATTCATTGGAATTACCCCGTACTTAATTACTCATCTGTAACAATTTTAAAGATTTGGGTTGCCTGTTTACTCATCGTAATCATTATGTTCTCATCCTAATCATTCTGTACTCATCGTAATCGGTCTGTACTCATCGTAATCATGTGTACTCATCTGTACTCATTATTGATTACGTAATTGGTGTACAGGCAAATTCTTACTGGCTAGCCCCTCGCTGGATTTGTCACCTGTCCGGGCTTGGGGACACTGGCGTAGGGCACTATGATGATAGGCTTCCGGTGGTATGGCCCCTGTTGCTAGGTACACCGGGCTAAAAATTCTGACACCCTTCTATTCTTGTACTATCGCCCAACCACTTTTTCTTCTTCATATTATATACCCTGGTTTATAATGAAAATACCAGGAAAATGCTTTATCCGTCAAAACTAGGCACCGTAATTTTATGGTTTATTTACTATTGTAAAAAAATAGTCGCAAAAAACGTTCATCGACGATCTTGGACATTTTGGTTGGTAAAACAGTTTGTATTTCCAATTAGCTAAAGATTTTTCAAATTATGTTATGCTTTCATTAAAATTTTTATAAACAAATCCGATTCTTGGTAAACCAAAAAGGCTCACAACTCAATTTCGGCGCCCCTCTCAAACCGGCCCCCCGGGCAGTTGGGTATAAGAATTGTATTTTACCGTATTTAAAATATAGGTAAGTGGTTTTTGTCGTATTTTTATACCTATATTTACATATTGGAATTGTAATTTACCATATTAAATTAATAAGGTAAAATACAATTCCAATATGTAAATATAGGTATAAAAATACGACAAAAACCACTTACCTATATTTTAAATACGGTAAAATACAATTCTTATACCCAAATATAGTCAGATAGATATTATAAAAACAAAAAAATGAAAATAAAATAAAAATAGTGTGAATAAGATTTGTAAATATCATTTTGAAACTAATAATGTTCACGCTTTATTTAAGTCAGGCAATTACATTTTTAAAAATTAAAGACGTTAAACAAAATAAAAAAATTTAAATATTGTAAATATTTTAAGACAATAAAGAAATTAAGAAATCTTTTAAATAAAATCTCTTTTATTTTCTACAATAGTTACCTTTTATTACTATAAATATTCCAATATTAAATGGGAACCTCTGCCCTAGAAGAAGTGCATTCGGAAAAATTTTAAATATTGTAAATTTGTACAGACGTTATCTCCAATTGGCTATAGACAGAATATTTCACCCGGCGAGGAATTGTACACTAACTCATATACAAACTAAGACTTTAAACAAAATAATATTTTAAATCAATAAAGAAATTAAGAAATGTTTTAAATAAGATCTCTTTTTTTTCTACAATAGTCACCTTTTATTTCTATAAATATTTCAATATTGATATTTATATATATTATTATTATTATTATGTTAATATTAAATCGCACAATTTTAACAGGAGTTAAGCCAGTCAATGGTATACAACATTACAAAAAGTTCTAATGGACCTGATAAATTTATATATATACGTATTTTGTAAGATGAGTCGAAAATGATATGCCAATTGTAATAAACTTATAAATTTAGGAATAAAGTTATATATTATAGAATGAAAAAATAGGAAATAAATAGACAATTGGTATTTTATTGTTAAATTATTCACAATTAACGTTATTTATAAAACGTATGACCGTTCTATCACGGGGTGGTTTTGAATAGTGACAACAACCCAAGAAATCGAACGCTTCGAATTCTTCACCCTGACGACTGCTCTTCGAGCCTCTTCGTCCACAGTGCGTACACCTGAGGTGTGTGGGAAACACCTTAATTAGGTGCCCAGGGATGCATTTGGTATTGGTATTATCTCGACGGAAAATTACAGCACGTTGATAATACCCACATTCTCTACCCCAGCCAAAGTAGAGTGTTCCTCCTCTTACATTCAGTTCTTCAGTACTAGCATCGCAGTGAAAGCAGACCATAGATTCAGTTGTTGAGCCTACGTACTCCTCTTACGATGCTATGGAAATATGGTCCATTCACTATAAAAATAGAAGGAATAAAATATAGAAAAAGAGCCTACTAACTTTTACATACATTAAAACAAAGTTAAATTAAGAATTAATATTTTTTTTAAATTTCTTCTTACATTTCGAGGTTCCTGTTGCATTATGTAAATAAAAAGTCATTTTAATCTTTTAAATCGTTATCAGTTCGTAACCTGATAACTATAGTTTTTTACTCTGAATATATAAGCTTCCGTAAATGTATAACCGATCAGTTTTTCTCGCATGCTCCCCTATGAACGCAATGTAAATTCGAAGTGTTAATAAACGATTTTAGCTTCTTAAACCTAATCTCTAGTTCTTTGCTCTAACCCTCGGTAACCAACAAAACATGGTGTCAGAAGTAAGCCTCCCAGTTCCAGTCTGAAGTACCTTGTACAACTACGTCTCGTCAGCGGGATTCCAATCCAGTGATCCAGTTTTACGTTCAGCGATGGCCACTACCCCTGCTGGGATCCCTCCCGTTCAGACGTCTGCCACTTTCCACATTAACCCGCCGGAGCCACTCACAAATGCCGGCGACTGGATGACATGGACAAAACGTTTCGAGAGATTCCGTATTGCATCCGGGCTAAGCAAAGGTACTGGGACAGCAAGCCGAGGCTATCTACGAATCATTCAAATTGACGGGGGAAGAGGAAGCTAACTACGACCTGGTCTCTAACCCTCGGTAACCAACAAAACAGTTCCTTGGAGTCAAACTCAAAAACAATCCAAATGGGAAGCTTTCTAAATATTGTGTCTCATTTTTACTAATAAATTCCTTTTTATACCCTCAGATTACTTATCACTGTTATCTTATTTATTAAAATGAGAAAAAATTAATTTATTTCTGGCATTTCGGAAATATATTTTAACGTATTGAATGTAGAGTATAGAGATTGTTGTAGGATTTTTCTTCCTACGTGACTACACCGGAAACGTCTGTGTTATTCTCTTTAGTAATCAAGCCGACTCTGAACATATGTTTTACTCTTTATTCAACGACGTTTTAACATACACCATTTCAATACATTCTTAACTTATTCCATACGCTATTTAAAACACATGAGATAAAGATAACGAGGAAACAAGTTAAGAATGTATTGAAATGGTGTAGAATAGATTTTCGATACTCAAATAAACGTAGAAAAATTTAAATCATTTAAATATCGAAGAAGTAGCTTATAAGGTTACTAATAATTCGACATTTTTGAGTTTTGTAAGCAAATGGTTATACTATTTGTATTTCAAAACAATATTTATGAATAGATTATATTTACTACAAACAGGTGTAAAGGAATAGAAATGTATAACATTGTGTCTAGGTTTAAGAAATATATTTATAAATGTAAACGATAAAATGTTTTTTAAGCAAATAAACATTGTCATTTTCACCGTGACCCTAATAATTGCGAAGTTGTTAAATCGCTTCTAAGAAAATATCACTCGTTTTAATATTTTTTTTTCTACTTTTTCATCACATTAAATTATCCTACCTTATAAGGTTTTGCATTATTTCTGTCCCCAAAATTGCGCTTCTTAAATAGCGTAACGTATTAAAGTGGAATAAAGAGTTTTTTATAGTATCTTTCTGACTATATTTGAGTATAAGCAGTATTTTCCTACCTTTATTTACACATTGAAAAGTTAATTTATCGTATTAAAGTTGAATAAAGAGTTTTTATTGTATCTTTCTGACTATATTTGTGTATAAGAATTGTATTTTACCGTATTTAAAATATAGATAAGTGGTTTTTGTCGTATTTTTATACCTATATTTACACGTTGAATTTTTTTTAAATTTTAATTTTCTTATTTTCAACAATATCTATAATATATAAGTTTATTCCTAAATTTATAAGCTTATTACAATTGGCATATTATTTTCGACTAATCTTACAAAAAATTCTTTAAGAAATAATATTTGTAATAGGAAAATCGTGGATGTTAAATTACTTGAAATCCCGTAAGCCAAATTTTACACATTGTCAGCGGTGGAATTACTTACTATATTACCTAAATATTACAAATATACTTTATATAGATCAAATCTTACTTATTGATAAAACTTTAACTTTGTAAATAAGTAAATGGTTACTACTCTTATTTGTACTCCAAAACAAAATTTATGAATAAATTATATTAAAATAAACTTTTATGGACCCACTTTTTCAGATTATTTTTTCATTCATCAACTGTATTTTGGAGTTCGTTATTATCATTTTTTGTGTGTGTTAAATCGGATAAAATATATTTCAGATATTGGACTCTTCGATCGGAGTCATGTCATTATTTTAACGTATTGAACGTAGAGTTAGAGGCTTTTGTAGTATTTACTACATATATTTGCATTTCAGAAATCTATTTTAACATTTTGATCGCCAAGAATAGAGGTTTTTGTAGTGTTCTTCCTCCTATATTTACATATTGGAATGTAATTTAACGTATTGAAGGTAGAGTATATAGATTTTGTAGTATTTTACTATCTATAATGGCATTTCGGAAATATACTTTAACGTGTTGAATGTAGAGTATAGAGATTGATGTAGTATTTTTCTTCCTACGTTACTACACCGGAAACGTCTGTGTTATTCTCTTTAGTAATCAAGCCGACTCTGAACATATGTTTTACTCTTTATTCTACGACATTTTAACATACACCATTTCAATACATTCTTAACTTATTCCATACGCTATTTAAAACACATGAGATAAAGATAACGAGGAAACAAGTTAACTCTGAACATATTTGTTTTACTCTACGTGAAGGATGTTGTAAGCTTAAATTCATAATGGTTAATGTGGAGTATTGTTCTACCTTTTTACATTTTATAGTATTTCTTTATCTATATTTGTGTATCGGAAATGTATTTTAACTTATCGAAAGTAGAGTAAAGAGTTTTTTGTATTTTCTGTATATATTTGTGTATCCGAGTTGTGTTTTGACGTATTAAAAGTAGAAAAAAGAATTTTTATAGTGTTATTCTACTTATTTACATATCGGAAATGTATTTTATCAAATTTAAAAAGGGATTTAATTAGTATTTTTCTACCTATATTTCCATATTGGAAATGTATTTTAACGTATTAAATGCAGAATTCATCTTTCTGACAAGTCTTACCAATCATACACACACCATCTAATCTGGAATCTATGTTTAACAATTGGATGAATTCGTGTTTACAAAAGGTTCTTTTAAACGTAACTTAGTACATTAATTAAGTATTTTTAAATATTTGAATATTATAATTGTATTTTGTTGCATTAAAAGTAGAGTTTAGATGTTTTTGTAGTATTTTTCACTGTATTTGCATATCTGAAATATATTTTAGTCGATTTAAAGTAGAGTTAAGACGTTTTTGTAGTATTTTTCTATGTATTTGCATATCTGAAATATATTTTATCCGATTTAAAGTAGAGTTAAGATGTTTAAATAGTATCTTTCTACCTATAATAATAATAATAATAAAAGGCTTTATTCGGAACATCTTTTAAGATTGATCTTATTTACAAAAGAGTCCATGTAATATATTTGCGTTAGTTTTTGGATGACCTTGAAGACATGGTTCAGGGTCATTGAAATTTTTAAACTAAAGACCCTCAATCCTGGTGAGGATGTGTAGCAAATTTCAGTACTCTAACACGAGTATCTTTAGAGTTATCAGCTCCCGAACCTCGCTTTCGACACGTTATCAACTTAACGACCTTCTTGTTTTTCATCTATCATTTATCGTCTTCCTATTGGTCAAATCCGATCAGGTCAAATCCGATCAGGTCAAAGCTATTTGTACTTAAAAAGTCACGTGGAACACGTGTCCAATTGGAACCAACTTTCTAACCCTTACGGTTCTCGAGTTAGATTTTAGATGACGTTGAAGACATGGTTGAAGGTCATCTACATTTTCGCGGTAGGTTTCCCTCTACATCTTGTATACGACTTGAAAATTTCAAAATCGTACCAAAAACAGATTTTTAAATATTCGCCCTGCTTCATTTTTTAGTGGACACCCTGTATATATATTTGTATATCGGAATGTAATTTAACGTATTCGTATACCCATTTGAAATGAGCAGCGTTACGTATATATATAAATTTACCAGGTCCCCATACGGAATTAAGTGTACAATTACCTTCCGATATACAAATATATAGACACTTAATGACATTAAATGGAGTTTAAAATTAATTTTATTTTCTTTAACAAAACCCTTGTGACGTAGTTTACTATAAACTATCAAATATTCTATGAATCACTTTTAAAACACTCATATCCATGTTTTCATTTAAATTCAAATTAACCGAGTCCCTCGGGTAATCCGCGCACGCGCGAGGGTATCGCGAACACTATCTCCCACCCAGGTTATAAAGAACATATAACTCGTTACAACTTACACAATTGCAATACATTCTCAACTTATTTAAAACGCGAGATAAAGAGAAACTGAACATATACGCTTTTTCAAGTACCATATAAGTGTCTCGTGACGTTACTCTTCAAAACATTCGAGATAACGTAAAACAAGCCGGTCCTGAAAATCATATGTTGATATGAGAAAAAACAAATCGTCGCGAGAAATATCATAAATACATTGACTTTTCAACGATTTTACCCCTATTTCACCCCTAAAATCCCGGATCCCGATCTCGAACCTGAACCTGAACCCAGGTTCGGAGCGTCGACCTTACTTTCCTTCTACTAATAATATGATAATTAAATCTAAATTTCCTTTCTATTATAGGTTCGAATTAATAATAAATTAGTATATAGCTATTATAGGTTCGATTTAATAATAAATTAGTATCTAGCTATTATAGGTTGGAATTAACGATAAATTAGTATCTAGCTATTATAGGTTCGAATTAATAATAAATTAGTACCTAGCTATTATAGGTTCGAATTAATAATAAATTAGTATCTAGCTATTATAGGTTCGAATTAATAATAAATTAGTATCTAGATTCCCCTGCTATTATAGGTTTGAATAAAGCCTAGAATAAGTTTTGATTCCCTCTATGTAAGCCTCGAATAAATACGAAGAAAGATCACAACAAACGGCGAAATCACCCAGAAATATTTTATTTACCTTAAATTTGAAAAACTTTTATTTAATAATTACAAAATTTCGAAAGTATCTTTTGGTTTAATTCTTAATTTCGTTACTATAATGTTACATGTAAGCATGTTAAAATCACTAACCGAAAGACCCTTTTACCTTTAGAATAAATAGCGTCGTTTCTGGCACACTCACAAGGAGACTACCCGAGGTGTTATTTTGTTTAAACTCGGGTGTTTGGTATTCCTTCATGTAACTTGTAACGAGTCCCAATTAGGACGAAACCGGTCTACCGGTGGAATTTCTGGCTATTTAATTTAATTTAATTTAATTTTTCACTCTAAGATCTATTTGGTCCGAGTTTCGCGTCTTTTTGTCTGCTTGAAGACCTATCGGTACAAGCTATTAGTAAGTTTTTAAATTTCTTCAAATTTGTTTAGGGTTTAGCGTTATTATCCCTTTTCAAAATGGACTAATCTACTTATTCGCTAATTTTATCATCCTTTACAATGCAGTCCATAGGTGTTTCCTTTTAAGGGATCCCTCACTCACAACAGGGGAAGATATAGGGGTCACAAAAAACTGGTTTTGAAGCACACTGCAAGTCTGGATTTTATGTTACCCCTATGCCTCCCCCTGTTGTGAGTGATGGATTCCTTTAACTTAACAACCGTTTTGCCATGGCAACGAAAAATGTTTGTGACAACACAAAATGGAATTTTTCCTATGGAAAATAACATGGGAATCTTATAGATTTTTAATTTTGAAAATGCTAAATATAAATAAAAAATAATTTAAAAGTTCGAAATTGATCAAAATTTGTTTAATTTTGATCGATGTGATCAATATGGGTGAAAATGAACGAAAATGGCTAAGGTTTCAAAAATGTAAGAGAAAATAAATAAAATTGCAAAAAATGACACAATATCTCTAAATGTGTGAATTTTTGTCAAAAGTAATAAATTTGAATACATTTGACCAATTTTGATAAAAATTATTAATTTTGATTAAAAATAATAAATTTTTATAAAAATTTATTAAACTTGATTTACTGTGTGAAATCGGTGTAATGTCTAGAAAAATATTCGATAAAATTTGATTAATTTTGATCAATTATCAACTTGATCAAATTAGAAAAAGATGATCAAAATGAACAAAAATTTTAAAATTTAGAGAAAATGTACGAAGATGGCTAAAATGTCAAAATATCTGAAAAACGTTAAAAATAAAAAACTTTTTTATAATTTGATAAAATTTAATAAATTTTATCAGTTTGATCAAAAGCAGGGATTGTGATAAAAATCATTAAATTTCTATAAAAATTAATTAGTCTTTATTAATTGTGAAATATTGGTACATTATAAATATCGAAAAATATATTTTATTAAACTTAAATTTTATTAATTTTAGTCAATTATATCAACTTGACCAAATAACAAAACGATAAACCAAATGGACAACAGTTTAAACTTTTTAGGGCAAATCATATCTAAAATTGTCATAATATCTTAGTTTTAAAATATTTTTTTCAAAATTGTTACAATGTCTTAAATTTGACCAACTTTGATCAAAACCTAATTTTTTGGATCCAAATAGGTCCAATTAAACAAAAATTTATTCAACTTGATATATTTAGTAAAGGTTTTCACTAATTTTGTTCAATTTGATCAAAAAGTATGAAAATAAACCAAACTGGCTAAAAATAAAAAAACATGAGATGACTTGAAAATTTTCCAAAATAGATAAAATATTTATAATTTGATGTAAATAATTAAATTAAAGATTTGATCAAATTTGATCAAAATTTAAAACATTTTGCATTAAATGAGATCCAATTAGACAATAATAGATTAAAATAAATAAAATGGGGTAAACTCGTGTTAAAATTTATGAACTATAATATTTCATAAAATTTGCACTACATTAGGCCAATATGATTGTTATAGATGAATATGGACCAAATTGGCTAAAATGGAAAAGATGTGGGAGATAACCAATAAATGGTTCACAATAGATAAAATATGTAAAATTTTATGTAAATAGGATTGATCGAACCAAATTTTATTCAAAATTAATATGTTATATCCTTATAGATCAATTTGATCAGAAAAGAAAAAGATGATCAAAATGAACAGAATTTTAAGTTTTAGAGAAAATGTAGCAATATTTCACAATTAATAAACACTAATTAATTTTCCTAGAAATTAAATGATTTTTGTCACAATCCCTGTTTTTGATAAAATTTATTAAATTTTATCAAATTTTAAAAAAGTAATTTTATTTTTAACGTCTTTTCAGATATTTTGACAATTTAGTCATCTTCAAAGAGTGACCGAGGCTTAAGGAAACCCAATTTTTTACCTGTACAACTTGTCAACGACACATTACCGTCCACCGCAAATCGATTTCTACATGTGAAAATGAAACATCGAGGAGCCATAACAACAAACAACGCAATAGTTATCCAAAACGTTTGCATATAAGAGAAAAATCTTTACGAGTAAGGAAACAGTCTACAATGTTTAAAAACTACATTGAACTCGATCACGGCCCCCTGCAGATATTTTGACAATTTTATTATTTTAGTCATCTTCAAAGAGTGACTACGGCAACGACTCGTTGCCATCTAGTTTGAGTTACTGAAAATAATAATTCGATTTTAGATTACGTCACCTTAAGAACCCGCATTTGATTGGCCCACATCAATCGAGTCACGGCCCCCTGCACGCGCTCACGTGAGCGCGTGCAACGGGCCGTGATCGAGTTTAATGTAGTTTTTAAACATTGTTGACTGTTTCTTTACTCGTAAAGATTTTTCTCTTATATGCAAACGTTTTGGATAACTATTGCGTTGTTTGTTGTTATGGCTCCTCGATGTTTCATTTTCACATGTAGAAATCGATTTGCGGTGGACGGTAATGTGTCGTTGACAAGTTGTACAGGTAAAAGTTTGGGTTTCCTTAAGCCTCGGGGCAATTTGAAATGTTAACAAACGGCGGGCTTTCAAATTGATGATTTGGTAAAAGTTACTTCAGGAAGTTCAGTGAGCCTAGTGGAACACCAACTCAGGACTATAATTACTGCGATATCCGTTTTTTACTTTATTTAACATGGTAAATATCGGTCTTCGTTGAGTACTATCTCTTTTGTTGTTTAAAAGTGGAATGTTGAATTTACGCAGAGTGTGAGACATTTATCTTGGCTAAGCTTCTAAAAGAAAAAGCATATTATTAAATAGAAGGTAAAGTTTTGAAAAAGAAGACAATTATCAGTATGATTGTTGCTGTTTAATTCAATGACTCGTCAATTCGTCATAAGTGTCATTCTTTAGTGTAATGTATTTTTTCTGGAATATAATTACTCTTTCATAAGGTTTTTGTTTATCTAAGTTTCTACAAACACGTGAGCGCGTGCCGGGGGCCGTGACTCGATTGACGTGGGTCAATCAAATGCGGGTTCTTAAGGTGACGTAATCTAAAATCAAATTATTATTTTCAGTAACTCAAACTAGATGGCAACGAGTCGTATTGTAATTTGTATTTATACGGAATCATTCTATGGGACCAACAATATAGCTGTCGCCACTTGTCATCGTTCCTAAACCTAACCGACCAAAATAAATTAGAATTTGTGTCGATATGAGAGAGCCTAATAAAGCAATCAAAAGAGAACGTCATACTTCCCCTACCATAGATTACATACTATACAAAATGAACGGTATGAAGGTCTTCTCGCACCTCGATTTAAACAAGGGCTACCACCAACTAGAACTTGAAGAAGGCTCACGGTACATCACAGCAATTTCCACACATTTTGGTTTCTTCCGCTATAAAAGGCTAAACTTTGGTATTAACTCGGTCGCGGAATTGTTCCAAAAAACCATTGAGATAATCATCGTGGGAATTGAAAACACTATTATAGGAGGAAAAGATGACACAGACCATGATGCCAAACTCAGCGCCGTATTAACCCGCCTGGAAAATCATAACTTAACGCTAAACGCTCCGAAATGGGAATTTTGAAAAAACTCCGTATCTTTCTTTGGACACGTCTTCACAAGCGACGGAGTTAAACCAGATCCAGAGAAGATCAAAACACTAGAACAATTCCCGCCTCCAAAAAAACATTTAGGAGCTCCGTAGTTTTCTTGGACTGTGGTAATCGTTGATGCGAGCCCAGTAGGCCTAGGTGCTATTTTGAATCAGTACGACGATGTTGGCCAGCAATATGTCATAGCTTTCGCCATTAAATCGTTGTCATCAACTGAATCAAACTACACCCAATTCGAACGCGAACCGTTAGCTATACTTTTTGGTTGTGAACATTTTGAAACATACCTGGCTGGAGCAACGTTTAATGTTCTAACTGACCACAAACCCCTACTCAACATATTCAACGGCCTCAGTAAGAATTCAGAGATGGATCTTGCATCTACAAAGATCCAAATTCTCGGTCAAACACCAACCAGGAAAATCAAACCCTGCCGACTATATATAACGACACCCAAGTCACACTCATTCGTCGTCTTTAGAAGAGTCTATTGCCGGTATCTCTCCGATGGGCGCTCTGTCGCTAGCAGAAGTCAAGAGTGAAACTGAATTGGACGAATTAATTCCGCACCTTTTCAAGGTTCTGCAAGACTCCTCACTCTGGGACAATTTCAAAACAACTAACGATACGACAACATACTGGGAAATATTTAAAAGAGTTCAAAACGAATTATCTTTGTACTCTTTCTCTTTAAATTTATTTACTTTTGGTCACCTTTAGCTGATACATTTTGAGCCGCTACTTCATTGTCAACCGTATAATTCAAGGTCTTTTTTGACCTATTCGAACGAAATTCTTCCTCTTGCTTCCCCCTTTTTTTGGCCTACCAGGAGGGCGAACTTTAGCCCATTCTCTCTCCGTTATATTTCCAAGTGTTTTCCAAGAAAATTACGATTGCACTATTTTTGTAAACCTCCTTGCGAGCGTCCCTTTTGTCAAAAAACGTAGTTAGATTCTCTTCTCACCAGGGCATGAAATAAGCACAGGACACTGGACATTGTCCGATAAATTTTGCATATGTCCGATAACTTTTTCAAAATCTTAGGGGGGTCATTGGACATTCGTCCGATAAATATTTCAATAAACTGGGAATGTTTTTTTCTACAAAATAAAAAAAATGTAAAATTATTGGACAATGTCCGATAAATTGTTGTAAATGAGGGGGGTCACTGGACAAATGTCGGATAACTTTAATTTCTTATTTCCTGCCCTGCTTCTCACCCCAACGGGTCAACAGCGCCCGAATTCTGATCACGCGAGTTTTGGACTCAACTACAATTTCGGACGTTTATAACCTAGTCGCGGTGATACTATAATTTTATAACTCTTTTTTACTTCAGTTAATTTTCCTCTCTTTTTGAATTAAAGTTTTTTAAAGTTTTTAAATACGTTTTCGATCATTTAACGCGTTGTCACGACAAACGAACTGTTTAGATAGGCCTTTAGATTTTTCAGTAAACATTTACATCCTCCCGCCCCCTTTGCGGTATTTCAAAGTCACATTTTGGTGACGAAACCCGGGAACTCTGATAACGGCGATTTAGATTATTCGGATTTTGTGCGGAACTTTTTTCAACTACGATGACGGAAGATTTGACGAAATTAAAACTAAGACGTAAAAGTACTAAATAAGCCACGACAAATATCAAGGATCAACTAGAAGCGGAGTTCAGTAAACCCAAGCCGGACGTGGATATCATCGAAGGACTGTTTAAAGTGCTAGAGAAAAAAGAACCTCTTCTCGCAGATATATTTGCAAAAATAGAGCCTCTACTTGAAGACAAAGATTTCGAAAAAGAGACGCAATCTGCCCAGGAATACATGGATGAACTCACCGTCTCTATGGTACGCGCTACGCGATTAGTAATTGATATTAATAAAGGGATTTTAGCAAATCAACAACCGGCAGCGCGTCCTCAAACGGTAAAAATTCCGAAACTACAGCGGTGGGTATACACACGGAGTGGCAAACCTTTTGGGGCACCTACGAAAGCCAAATCCACAATAACTGCGACATCGAGAAAGGAGCTAAGTATCACTATTTAATATCACATTTGGAAGGGGACGCCGCTAGGGCAATTGAAGGGCTTGCTCCAACAGCTACTGAGGCTATCAGTATTTTAAAAGACCAATTTGGGAGTCCACCGCTTTTAATAGGCAAACATATGGAAAAACATTTGAAGCTACCTGAAGTTAGGGAAGCAACCGACGTTCAAGGCCTACGAAAATTACACGATTCATGTAGAATTCAAATTCGAAGCCTCAAATCGTTAGGATTGCTCAACGAAACGTATAGTAGCCTTCTATGCCCCATCATAACACAACGTCTCCCCGCGGAGATCAGTAGAGAGGGACTAAATATGAACACTTTTTTCCAAGATGGCCGCCAAGATGGCCGCCAAAACAACCCCCCCAAAATATTTTCCAAAAATTTTTGTCCTTGGAAAAATCGAAAAACATATTTTTGTTTTCAATCTCAAATTTCACCTTGAAGATGATCTTTGACCTCGACGCCTGACACCTGTCCACAACCACTAAGCCTCGGTCTATCACCCCAACAAGTTTGGTCACGATCGGACAAGGTCGGCCCGAGATATCGGCGGTAATATGTGACCCCACCAAATACTTATGTTAATTTACTTTTGGTGTCATTTTTTTCGTTTTTTTCGTTTTTTAGAGGTTTAAAATGCTAATTAGTTATTTGCGAGATGGGGAAACGAATTCGCGACCTTCGCTTTATACCCTTGGCGGTTTTGGCCCCACCCAAAATACTTTAAACAGCTAATAAACGTGTCTAAACTTGCAATAATAACTATTTCTATAAATAATAATTGTTTTTACATTTAAAAGTCAAAGGATATGTGTAAGCGTAAGACGTCTCAAAAATCGAGCTCTTTAAAGGTTAAAAAAATGAAGTTATTTATGGGGAAACCAGAAATTAAATGCAAATCGCCTACCGAGAATCCTTGTTATTATAATGAGCCATGTCGCAAACACGCTTTTAATTTCTTTGATAATTTAAACTTTAGTGTTAAATGCTGGATTTGTCAAGAACAATGTCTTGACAAGACAATTTTTAAACAACACTTAATGGATCACTTATCGAGTAGTTATAAAAATCAAATTCGTATTGATGTTTGCGATTGTCTTCATTCAAAGAAACCAGAATATACAACCAAAGAAGAAATATTAGACGATCAAATTATTGATTATTTGAACGAGTTTAACGTAAAACATCAAGAATGGTTAAACGAGTTTGTTAATGGTACTGGAACTCCAAAGAAAATTCAACGTAAAAAAAAGACAACTGGTATTAAGTCCGAAGAAACTTTAAATTCAACAATAAAATCAAATGTTGTATTTCCACCAGACTTTGTCATGCCATCTGATGAGCAGATGGAAGCAATTATTTTTTTTCAAGAATATTGTAAAAATAATCAAATTTTTACTCTTAATCAAGTTGAAACACCCATTGAGGTTTTGGAAAATCTTGAACAAACTTGTCAAATGATTGAAAATATGTAAATAAAGATGATTTTCTAATATATTGTGATTATTTTTCCTACGTAAAATAGATAATTTTAACTCTTTCATGTTAAGGTTTAGCGTGGTAGATCGGTAGCGTTGCAGGACGTTATTCAAACATTCTCAAGTTCAAATCACAATCCTTTCGATCTATCACGCTAAATCTTTTATTAGTATAAAACGAGATGTCGCCCAACTGAAACTGTCATTATAAAGATGACAAGTTTCGTAGTATTTCTACCTTCGAACGCATCACCCGATATTTACCCGGAAAATACACCTTCTAGCTTTAAAGTTCAATTAGCAAAACCTTTAAATTTTAATAATGAAAAATGGTCTTGCGCATTAGCAGAAATAATTCTTCCTGAAACTTATTCGAATATAACAAATGAGTATTCGCATTTCCAAGTAGGGCACGTGTCAGATGTTATTTCACCCGAAGAAAATCAATGGGATTATATTAAAATTGAAATTCCACCAAAACGTTACGAGGGTGATCTAGATCGAAATAAGAATAATATTCCAACATCTCTTCAAAATAATATACTCAACGAGTTTGCTAAAACTATTGAGGCCAATCAATCGCTTAAAGGAAAAATACATATGAATACGGTAAAAGTTGACGAAAACGAAGACAGTTCAAAATTAAAAATACAGTTACAAAAAGATGTGCAAGTAAGAATACCTCAAGCATCGCCCCTAGCATCTGTTCTGGAATTTCGAGAAAATGATTTTGTCGACAGTGATTATCTTTCTAATTATCCTCTCTCGAATCACGCTAAAACTATTTCTTTAACTTACGCAACAAATTTTATCGAAGTACGAATTAAAAAAGCGTTAGTTGTGAATAAATATCAACAAAAATATTTACCACGACAAATTCCCGTGGAAGAAATACAATCACAACCCAGGAGAAAAAAACAGAAAATTAACAAGAAACCGAAACTAAAACCAGAAGTGAAACAAGAGGAAAAACCAAAACTTGAACCAAAAACAAATTTAGAAGAAAAGCCAAATTTTAAACTAGAAGAAAATATAAACAACATTTTACCAACAGAACCTTTAATTCTAAATATTAATGAAGACGTCAACCAACCAGAAGTTTTAAATCCTTCCGAAGAAAATATTCTACCAAGTTCTCTCCCAATACCCATTAATCCACCATCTCAGCCTGTTATTAAACAAATACAATGGAATAATTACGCGATTGTTTTTGAAGCGGGCAGATATGAGGGAGAAAGACAATATAATAATGAAATTCAACCGTTCACATTACACTTAATTATACGTGATTTATTAGAACGATGTAAACCAAGACAGTTTGATGGATTAAAAACCGCGATATCTTCCGATGATGAAGATAATTTATATTTTAATTTAGAAATACCGGTAGGAATGGAAATTAAATTTCAAAATCCATTAGCAGATCTTTTTAAAATTCCACCAGACACTTATTTTACGGGTATTCAAAAATTTGGACCGTTAAATAATTTAAATAATATTACTTTTAATTCGCGTACTAATTTTATCGACATACGTATTGAGACAACAAAAATACCGCAATTTGAGCAGGAAGATTGGGCTTTCTATTCCGTATCAATCATACAACCTTTTTTATTTGAAGGTCAGAGAGATGATTTTGGAAATATTATCCCATTATCTTTGCATAGGCAATTAAAAAACGAGATTCAACAGGCGACTAACTTCCCCCCTTTAAATCGGTACGAAATTAGTTACGCAATAGAAGAAATAAATCGAGGTCATTACTTGAGAATTTCATTTCCTAGAGATCTACAAATTGCCTTCACTGGGAGATTAGCAAATATTTTTAATATAAACGCGCCAGAATTTCAAAATGGTGTAATTAGCAGTAAAAATCCTTTAAAAGTGTATGAGGAAAAATTTATGTCAGATGAAGAATCGGTTATAGATTTTAGGTACAATAAAAATATTCCAATCGAACACCCTAACTGGGAAAATGACAGTTATACGTTTGAACGAAACTATTACGAGTCTGATAAAGATTTAGGCGGGAATTTTATACCGTTATCTCTTAATTTCAAAATTTTGAATGAACTTCAAAAATATTTTGATTCTCATATCTCACTTAAGGCGGGTTTTTTTATTTTCAAAGAAAATGGAAATTATTATTTTCAAATTGAATTAATGAGTGGGTTGGAAATTAAAATATTCGGTCCTCTAGCAGACCTCTTACAAATTGAGTACAAAGTAGATTATATATCCTCAGTTTATAAAAGCAAAGCATTAGACCCTCTTCAAATTAGATTAGAATTAGATAATACGGCTAATTTTATAATTTTTCGAAACGATTTAAACAGAGTTGAGAATAGTCGACGACAAAAACGTGATATTGATTTCCACAATTACGAACATGGTAAAAATAATAAACTAAATATTGTAGACAAATTCCATTGTCGAATTCCAACTGGTGTGTACCACACTATTGATGATATTTTATTAGCAATGAAACAATCATTGCCACATCAGAGTTGGGCTAAATTCGAGTTTAATTTTAATTCAGATTCGACAGTTTCAGTTAAAGGTTTGGGTGGAAACAGTTTTTTAACCTTTCCAATAGATAACCCCAAACTCGGGCGAATGTTAGGATTTTCAAACAATCAAATTGAAAGGCCTCTTTTTAACGAAATAGGCATGTACCCCGCAGATCTCAACCACGGAATATCCGGAATTTATGTCTATACAAATATTATACAACCTGTAATAACAGGACACACTAATACCCCCCTGCTGAGAATTATCAAATTAAACGAAAATAAAAATCGAGCACAGGTTGAAAGATTTCATTTTTTAGACCATTTTCCAGTTCTCTACGATCAAATACAGACTATAGAAATTTCTTTAAGGTCGGATTACGGTGAACTCCTGCCATATAAAACAGGCAAGACTATTATTAAATTAATATTTAAAAGAGTGGATGCTTAGTCTAAAGTACACTTAAAACAAGCTCATCATGGAAAGATATTATCATCATTATGTTCAAACAGGACGCGGATATAACATCTTTCGAGGAAGTCAATATCAGACTGGGCGTGGATTTGGGTCAATTTTTAAAAGTTTAGCAAGATTCGTAACACCTCTTTTTCGACCCGTAGCTAAATCACTCGGTATTCAAGGGTTGGTTATGGGGAAAAGGATAATGGACGATGTTGCTGCAGGTCAAAATTTTAAGGAGTCGTTAAAAAAAAATAGTAAAATTGCTGGAACAAATCTTTTAAATAGTCTCGGTGATACCATATTAAATACACAGAAAGGCTCTGGAGCTCGAAGAGTAAAGAAGCGCAAATCAAAATTACGCAATAAGCAAAGAAAACGCAAGAGAACAAAAACCGATTTTCTTGACTAAAGCATTATGCCTCAATTTGAATCTATGTGTTCGGAGTTGGAGCTTTTTAACGAACCCCTGATTAATGGTAATATTGAGGGGAATAAATTTGTAGACTATTTCCCTATAGCTCCCTTATCTAATGCTACACAGATTGATTTTTCTATCCCCGGGGGAGATTATTATATTGACATGTCAAACTTGATGCTTAAAATTCGAATTCGGGTTAAAAAAGAACAAAACGGTGTTTTAATAGATATACCTGCAGCCGAAAAAAAAGTATCACTATGCAATCTTCCATTGCATTCTATTTTTAGCCAAATAGACGTGTTTATGAATGAGACTTTAGTACAATCTAGCAACAACTGCTACCCATATTTAGCATATTTAGCAACAGTTTTAAATTTTGATAAAGGCGCCAAACAATCTTACAAAACCGCCGAGGGCTATTACGAAGACGGGTTTTGCGACCCAACGCTAGCGTTTAACGATGCTAATAAAGATATGAAAAATAATGGAATTTTAAAAAGAAGTAAAGATATTGCGGGATCGAAACTTTGTGAATATATGGGAAGACTTCATGTAGATTCTTGTAAAATAGACAAATTTCTTTTAAACAAAGTGAATTTAAGAATTCGACTCTTGAAAAATTCCGATGAATTTATACTTATATCACAAGAAGATGTTAATATCAAATATAGATTGATTATCGAAGAAGCGGTTCTTACTGCTAAACATATTCTCGTAAATCCAGATCTCCAGCTGGCACATAATGCGATATTGCACAAACAGAGGGCTTTGTACGATCTAACACAAACTGTTGTTAAAACTCTGACAATTTCAGCAGGCGCGAGCGATTTCGTGAAGTCAAATATTTTTTTAGGTAAAATTCCAAATCGTGTAATAATCGGAATGGTAAACAATTCAGCTTACAATGGATCTAGTCGAGAAAATCCCTTTCAATTTAACCATAATAATCTCTCGTTCTTACAACTTTCATTAGACGACCAGAATATACCAGAAACTGCTCTAACTCCAGATTTTAATAAAAACCTTTACACTAGGTCGTATTATTCACTATTCTCGGCAATGGATTTAATTGGAAATAACTCTGGTAATTGTATTGATTACGAAAATTATAAAAACGGTAATACATTATTCGCGTTTGATTTAACTTACGATTCCTCGGCAAACTCTAACAACCTCTCAATTCAACGAAATGGTAGTTTACGTATGGTAATGAAGTTTTCTTCCCCCTTAACTAATATTCAAAACATAATTATTATTGGAGAATACGAAAACCGATTTGTCATTAACCAAGAGCGTCAAGTTACATATATTACGGAATAAAATCAATCAACGAGGGCAAAGATTGGTTAGTTGTTTCGCGAAATCGTAGTGGTAAAGATGTCTCGAACTCACAGTCTCTCACCCAAACAAGAAGTAACGGTGCTAGGATATGTAAATCCATCCATCAAAATTTACCGACTAGACACTTGCGCCGAATTTGAACTGAATTTAGAAGCCTGGCAATCTCTATTCACATTCGAAAAGGAAATAACTGATTTTTTTGAAGACCAAGTTGCTAGTTTTCACACCTGGCTTCCGCTTGAAGGTTCAAAGATAAAAATCGACTGTTTCAAGGGACAAAAGGAAAAACTCGTGGATGTACGCGCTTGTGCCAGAGGAAAAAACCATTTGTATCATCTTTTTTATTCAACAAATTATGGTTTTAATCTCAACCAAGCAGGGTGGAAAAGATTAAAACATTGTAAACATACAATCGATCAGGAAATTAATTTAATTTTGTCGGCAAAAAATATTATGCGTGACATAATTGTACATGAGCTCACGGATAAAATGTTTGAAATTACCGAAAATTGTGAGAATCCGCATTGTAAATCTTCGATTGCTCACGATGTCTCTTGTAAACTAGGATTTAGCACAAATTTTGAAGACCGAGTGGAAAATATGATATTAATAGCTATCCCCCAATTAAACTACGATCATATTGTTGTAAGATTCCAAAAGGAATTTGGTCTTGACCCCTTAATAGTAGAAAGTCAATTATATTTTGATATTGTACAAAATGTTTCAAACTTAAAATGCGATTTAATTTATTAAAATAAAAACTTTTACTATAATCTGTTTTTATTATTTCTATTCACACATTTAAAGATGGTGTTGTCAAAAACAGACAAACAATTAAGTAAAGTTTATTACGATGTTGAAAACCCATACAGTTATTCTGACAGTGTTACTTTAAGAAAAAAATTTCCCAAAATTTCGGAAAAAGAAATTAAAAATTTTCTCAGTAAACAACCAACCTACACACAACACAAAGCTAGGAGGTTAAATTTTAAACGTAACAAATTATATGTAACGACGATTGATGAGACATTTATGGCCGATTTATTAGACCTCCCTATTTTACAAACTTTTAATAAAAAGTACCGCTATACGTTATTAGTTCAGGATATATTAAGCAAATTCGCTTTCATTCTGCCAATTAAAAATAAAACCTCGAGCGAGATTGTGAAGGCTTTTAGAGAGATTTTCAAAAAACGGGTACCCCTTAATTTATGTACCGACGCCGGGACAGAATTTCGAAACGCCCCATTTCGCGCTCTCTTAAAACGTTATAACATCCACCATTACCTCACGTACTCCGAGAAAAAAGCTTCTATGGTCGAGAGACTCGTTCGCACGGTAAAATCTAAAATTTTTAAAATAATTACCAAGACCGGCGATTTACACTATCTTAATAAACTACCATTAATTGCAAAATCTTATAACGCTCGAAAACATTCAACAACGGGAATCGCCCCTAAAGATGTCAATAAAAACAATGAATCGGCAATTTGGGAAAAAAACTATGGCAATCTTAGTATGATTGGAAAGGCAAGTTTAAAAATTGGGGATAAAGTTCGATTAGCCGTTGCAAAAACAACATTTGATAAATCATACAAGGGAACGTTTACAGCCGAAATATTTGAAATTCATAGAGTAATTACGAGAGATCCCTGTATGTATATTGTGAAAGATTTGACCGGCAATATAATTAAAGGAGCTTTTTACGCTCAAGAAATAGTTAAAATTCAAGTGTAGAGCGCTACAGTCTTTATTCAACATTTTGTTATCCATGGGTAAAGTACACATTCTCCTGGGTCTCGCGATTGTAATATTTGGAGTGAGCGCAACAATCGTTTCCTCCGCGATGAAATTTAAAAAAAGAAGTCCAGAATACAGCTTAGATATTGGAATTTGCGACAAAGCCTTCAATTTAGGAAGAGACACGTACCTTGTAAAATGTAACGAAACTTTTGACGTGCGACATTTTAAAAAAGAAGACGGTAGTTTAAAACCATCTATCAGAGGAATCAACTTAACAAAAGATCAATATGAGAAATTATGCATTTTGACAGTGACGTGAAAGATGAATACTAATCAAATCCAAGCTATACTTAAGTGTGACCCCCGTTCGAGAGATAAATTTATCGGAGTGTTTCCCGCTAATAGATTACCAAAAGTTCCAATTAAAAAAAAATCATATTGTTTCGTAATCAACACCGATCCTGATACGCTTCCAGGGTCTCATTGGACGGCTGTTTACAAATCGGGCGACACTCTGGACTTTTTTTGTTCTCTAGGAAGATCACATCGTGACTATGGATTTTTGCTAGAGCGATATAGCAAGCGTATTCGACACAATACTCATAAATTTCAATCAAATAAAAGCCAAAACTGCGGACCACATGTGATTTATTTTCTAACCTCGAGATGTATGGGGATTTCTTACAGTAAAATAATTAACGAATTGTATAATTTCGATTTAAAAAGAAATGATAGTTTAGCGTTGTTGAATATATGTATTCATTTGATGAAAGAGTGGAAACAAAATAAATCGATTTGTTTAAAATAAAAAAATGTTTATTTATTTCACACATAATTATGTTTTACACATTTTTTATTATTCTTGCCAACGAGAAGGAGGGCGGGTCTGTCTTTTAGGCCTCGGCGATTTTTTTGGGGGGGATGGTAATTTTAATTTTTTTTGCGGCGATATTGGAACGCCACCGACAGCACCCTCCTCCTCCAAAGACAGCTCTCGATCCCAATCATCTTCCTGACTTAATTGACTTCCAATATCGGTATTTTCTAAGTATTCTTCAAATATTTCATTTTCTCGACTTAATCGTTTACGCATTCTATCATCGGTAATTGTCTTTTGTTGCTTAACAATCGGCGTAGATGCTTTCCTCTTCCAAGATTCTACATTTTTTAAGAGACTCGGGAATTTTCTACTCTGATCGTTTTCTCTCTCGCTGAGATATTCTTTCATTTTGCGTGTCATAGTATTTAAACGCACCTCCGCAGCGTCGCCAGCGTTAACTCCCTCGGGCGTTTTGAAAGGTGAATAAATTTGCGAGGTGAACGGGGAATTTAATGGAGCAACAGGTCCGGGGGCTTGAAAGTTTGTAATTTCAACTTTAGGTACCGGTATCGCTTTTCTCATTTCCCGGGCCTCGCTCAGTATTTTTAGAAATTCTCGCAATTTAGAGCGGCTGTTTAAATTAGAAGTTAATATATTTTGCAACTCATTATCTAACAAGTTATAATACGTTTCCTGGGGAGAAACAAGCTGTTTATTTTCTTGAGATATTTGTCCGACACTCGAGGCGGGAACTAAAATCATTTTTTTCATTTTATCTTTTATTGAATAAATTGGCAATTAAAGGAACAATAGAGCCTAATAAAGCCGGTATGAAGAATCCCGTACCTTTCTGAATTATTAGAGCACGCTTCTTTTTTTGCGAAATTTTCGGACTGGCTAAGAACCGTATTGTTTTTTTATATTTAGAAAGTTGTTTTTTTTTTGGCTTTAGATAATATAATTCCACCACCTTTCAAGTTTTTGCAAACGCTTTGTAAGGCTTTTAATTGCTTTGGAGAACTGTTAGCTAATAAATTTTTACGTACCCCTCCTTTAGATTTATACAATAAATTTAAATATGGATAGTGTGTTTTAAACCTGTCAGAGGGATTTGCAATAGGAGTAGTTTTTTTACGTACTGTCTTTTTTGGTGTCATTTTCTTTAATGAACTTGATAATAATATAGTAAATTATTTATTATTGGAAAAAACTACCATTTGTGGTCCGTTTTGATTAAATGTGTACGATCTTAATCGTAAGCTATCTGGAGTGGTTACAGATGTGTCTATAAATAGCGAATTGTAAGGTTCTCCAGTAGCCATATCGTAGGCCATTTTAATTATTTTTGTGTTATTTGGAGATATTTGATTGGCCAGATATTGGATTTGACTTAGATCTCGAGGAGATTTAAACAGATTTAGATATGACATATTAAGAGAGATTAAACGAGATTGTTTACCTCGAGGAAATAGGGTTTGTGAGATTAATACAACTGAAATTTCATAATGATGACTGTCTACGGTAACTAATTTCGCAATTTGATCATTTTTGTAAAGTTCGTCTGCTAAATCGTCAATAATAAGTAAAGAATTTCTATTTGATTCCCAGAACTCGCTGTCCATTGGCGGAAGTCCTTGAATAAACTCTATATCGGTTAAAAACTGAGATAAATCGTGGTAACCTGATTGCCAAACCGAATAACAATAAATAATTTTAATAGGAGGTTTATCAATTAATTCATTCCTCCATCTAATTAGTGAGTTCGTCCATGCTGACTTGCCCGACATAGTAGGGCCTGTCACCATCATTCGAAACGGTGAAAGAAATTTTATATAAGACATTACTGTTTAAACAAAAACAACATACTACGTATTTTGTTAGTACATTGCCTGTTTTATAGAATATATGAAAAAATAAACAAACACATTTTTAAAATTTAAAAAATTATTTTATTAAAGATTAATGTTTCTTATCAAAACCATACCTTCACCAGTTATATAAAGTTTCAAAAATAACATACAAAAATAACATTTTGAATAAAAAATAAAATCATAATATCTCCTTCACCAAAAAATAATTAATTCCCGTTTTTTAGTAAAAATTCAATTTTGGAAGTTAAAAGTTTAAATCTTAGGTTATTTAAAAATAAAGTATTTACTCGATTTTCGGAAGAGATTTCATTTACTATAACTATGTGGTTAAATGACACCTGTTTTGCAAGTTTTTTTGTTACATGTTTTTTAGATTTATAATTAAAAGACAACTTTATTTTACAATTCGCCATTTTCACATTCTAAATAACCATAGGGGACACTGGAAATATTATCTTGTAGCACACGTTTACAAAAAGTCTTTTTGAAAGTTTTACTTAAGTTGCCAACACGTAAAAGCATTTTGTACTTATCTTTTATTACGTTAAAGGGAATTTTCACCTTAAACTCGGTATTTGGCACAAAAATCATTTGTTTGAAGGCGTCGAAATGTATGATGTCTGAGTTTTCCCTGGTAAGAGTTATTCCTTTAAGTTTTATAATTGTCCGATTATTTTCAAGTTTATAGCTGTAGCTTTTTGGTCCAGTTGATACGAATTTTGTGATATATGAATTCGGAGTCTCGCACGTAAGTTCACCTAAATTACCACCGAGGGGGGGTAGCCACTCGTGTGGTTTATGTGTAAATTTTATTCCGTCCGTGTCATAATAAATTACACGCTTCCCCAGCCTATTAATTAGCTTATGCAGATGAATACGACCGTAACTGGTGACAAAGGAAGCCACAATAACGTTACCTTTGCGAAAAGTTGGTGCAAGCTCACTTTTTTTTTTATAGCTTACCATGGCAACATCGTTGTTGATTAAATGAAAGTCTGTTAATTTATTCGATGTGTCTGCTATAATCTCTGTTAATTGGGAGTATCTATGAATAATTTTAGTTGATGATTTGTCCATTCTTAACGCCATTCTGCCATATAACGAATTTTGCGCCAATTTCGCGGAAGTTCTTAAGGATGGGTTATCAACAATTTCCTCAGGCTCTAACCGTACTCCATCAGCTTCGTATATCGCGTCTAAATACTCTTTTTGCTCTTGATATGTTTTAATATTGGGTGGAAATCCTGAATTTTTAACTTTTGCTTTAAAAAAAATATCAATATATGATTTGAAAAAATTTGTTGTAATACTATAGTGGTATACTTCGAAAATTTCTAACAGTTTGTAGTTACATTCTTTTATTGAATAGTAGATTTCCACCGAGGGTAAGACTACCGTTATAGCGCGTTCGTCAATACTGTGGGTACATTTGTCGTCATTTTTTATTACACAACTTCCGCATAAAGGATAATAAAGTTTTTTATTAAATCGGTATGGAAGAACGGTTAAGTAGAGGTCTCTGGGGGGGAGGATTCGACAACTAATTATTCCAAAATACGCGTCTGGGGCATAATCAAAATTGTGTGTGATAACTTTAACATTTTTACAACCGTACTCCATTTTTTGTAAACAATAGGCATACAGACTACAAAAGTCAAAATATCGGATTTGTTCTCCAAGTAAGGGCTCTACTTCATGATACAGCTTGATTGTTTCTACACGGCCACCTACTAGCGAATCTCTAGGGTTAATTTTAGGAATAATTTTAATTGTATTAAAAAAGGCTTTCGCCTCGACATTCTTTCTCAACAGTTCTAATATTTCACATTCAAAAATTTGAATATATGTATGGTTTGGTAAATTTTGTTCAATAAATTCTTTTCGGTCTAATTCTCTTTCTCTAATTTCTTTGAATGATTTTCCGACAATTGAATTAAAGCTCGAACCAGAAAAATGTTTTGGACAACCGTGCCAGAAATCACCCATTACATCAATTACTATGGGTGGATTTTCACAGTAGCCATCTACAAAATACGGACCTACAGCCTGTTCCCCAGCCGCGGATCTGACAGTTTGCAAAATTAAATTATTTTCCTTTTCATACCAAGATAAATATTTTAATGCAATCTCGCTTTGATTCTGTCTACTTGCCAAACCGATAGCCGGTATAGTACATAGTGTATATGGTTCTAAAAACTTGTCGATAAATACATTATTAAGTGCCCCAGAAAGAGAAATACCCCCATAATTACTGATATCAATTTCAATTAGTTCTTTATATAAGATTCGAAATTTCTGCATAGCTAAGCGTAATAAATTACAATCTAAAAGACAATACGCTCTGGATTCTGATTTAATACAATAGACCGGTTCGAGCTGTTTGTGTGAATACCATTTTCTAAATTCTCGGTATTCAAATTCTTTCATTTTATGGGGTTCAAAGTATTTTTCGTCCGGAATTTTACCTGAATAGTTCAAAGTGTCTTTCGTCCAAAAAATATAGGGAAAATATCCTTTAGATTGAGGCAAAGAAAACATTTTAGGAAAATGTCTTAAAGGAGCACTAACATAGTTCAAAGAATCTACAAAACGAATGTCTACCCCTTTAATATAAATAGTGAGTATCTTGGCTCCATCGTAAAAAACCTCGGGAATGACATGATTAATTAATTTAGAAATAATAAACATTCCGTCGAAAGATCTTAGATTATGGGCCATTACGATGAGGTTGGTAAATTTCGGTCTAATAGTTTTTCGCTTTCGTTTCCCATCCATAAGTAAAACAGTTTCATGTTGAAACAAAAAATTGAGAAAGTTATTTACACAATATTGTCCTTCAAAAACCGTGGTTTCCACAGGCTGATTTAAAATTTCACTTTGGGCCACTAAGAGAATGGGTTTATGCACATTATTCTCAATTATGGTTTCAATATCGAAATATACATAGGATCTTGGATTCTTTTTAAATGTCGACTGTTTAACATAATGTTGGTTTGGAGGATGATCGATTTTACAAGATTCGCAAGCTGTTTCACATTTGTGAGTTTTTGAAGTTTCAAATTGAACACAGCATTTTTCGCATCTGTGGAAAAGCTTGCAAGTTTCATTTTTTAGGTGAAAACTATAACATTCCCCTTGTTTTAAATATCTATTGCAAAGTTTACATCGAATTAAAGGAATTTCTAAAATTTCGTGAAATTCTCGACCTAAACACCTTTTACATTTAATATTTCTAGTGTCAAAACAGTGGTGTTTGTTTCTACGAGCGGTAGAATAAAAAAAAATTTCACAATTTAAACATGAAGCTACACCGCCCCAAATGGAATGAAGATTTTTAGCTAAATGAACGTGCGTGCCAATTTTTACAAGTAGAATTTTGTGTTCGGCAGGGGGAAAACCCTTGAAATAAATTTGAAAATTTTCCGTGGCGTTAAATATTATTATCTGATACTTTGGGGCTAAATATGATTGAAATTTGGCTATATCACCAATTTCTACAGCGCCTCGAGCAATTCCTACATCATCGTGTAATTTCTTAGCGGCTTTAGTTTGCAATTTACTACGAAAGAGTGTTAAGGTTCGATATTCTTTAAGAACGGTTGTTAACGAAAGTCTTTTCTTTTTGTACTCGGCAATTTCACAAAGCTTTATTCCGACCACAAGAGCTCTTGCTACGCACAAATTATCGATATTATTGATATAGTAAAAATTGGTTTTAGTTTTTAAAAAAGCATCAAGATCGATAATATCTCTATTTTTTAGAGATAAAAATTTTTTTCCCATTTTCTGTGGGGATTTCAAAAGAATTATACTAAATTTAATTTCTCCATCTAGTAAGAAATCTTTTTTTGATTGAGCAACGCGAGCTATATGGTTAAATATTCGAGAAACAGTTAACTGATCAATTTTAATAAATTTAATGTTAATTGGATGTTCTAAATTTTCCGATTGAATTGCAAATCTGAGGAAATCGAAACCGGGTGCTTCTTGTCTTACGTATTTGATAATTTTAAACAGAATCTTTTCAAATACTGTAAAAAATAAATGTGTGGGGATTTCGTTTAAGTCTATTAGATCTAGGTCAATATCCAGTTGTTTACATTTCCACTTTTTTGAATTTCTAGGGCTTAATTTTTTAATTTTATAAAACTTTTTATAATTAAAACTATTTAACGATGAAAAGTCTAATTGAGAGTCCGAATCGTAATCACTCGAGTCTTCCATGTTCTAATTTCGTTTCCAGGTCTAAAATATTATTCTAATTACTATTACGAATAATTAATTAATGAGTTTAACTTGCCTTCGTGGGTGGAACAACAATTTTTCCTTCCGTCTGCTCAATTAATTTTTTCAGCCTGTTTGTTGAGTTTATTATTCGAATAACATCCATGGATAGGGTGTTAGCTAAGAATTTCACCCTCTTATAATCACCCTTCCAGAGTTCATCTTGGGGAAGATGTTTGATGTTTTTATATGAATATATCTGGATATCTAGATATAATCCCTTGTCACTCGCTTTTTTTCTCGGAGTTTTAGTTTCGTAAGACACTCCCCCTTTCTTGACTTTCACTGATTGTTCGATTCCAACTTGTTCGATGTTTGACATGCGACGAATCTCTTGAATATAGTCCCCATCCGATTCGTCCGACTCTATTAACATCTCCTGTTCAGGACTATCGAAAACTGAAACTACCTGACTCTCGGAGATTTGACTATTACTTGTGGAAGCCATTTTAGCCTGTTATGATTCAATAGAAAATTTTGCCCTTTTATACCAAATGTATTTTTCATTAATTTTTTTCAAAATATAAAACCTTGAATATTAAAGTGATTAATACTACAAGGATAGAACCTAGTTATAATTTATCAGTATTTCAACGGTATTTAAAATTGTTTGTGAATAACAATTTAAATATGTAGACATGTATAAAAATATAAAATTATTAATTATTTTTTTGAAGGACTTTATATTTAATTTTCGTGACAAAAAAGACAACGCCCTAAGAGTTTTAATATTATTTTGCTTTAAAAATCGATTATGGATGTAAGAATTTTGGTAATTACAGGGTTAGATGTTTTAAAATTCTATGGGAAGAAATATATTTCTGCGAGGTATAAAATTTAAACGAATGGATAAAATTATATTTCTGCAGGGTGTATTTGATAAAAAATTGTCTTTTGACTTGATTTTAAAACAGGTTAAAATCAGGATATAAAAATTAAATATTCTGAAATCTTTCTTATAAAAGCGTGATTTTTAACGTATTCCTTTTATAAACCATGGGCTCTCGCGAAGTTTTGACTGTTTCTGGTAAGATTACTCATCCTCTCGCTATTAACCCTTTTTCACTAAAATATTTAGCTTTACGTAAAGTTAGGAATTATAACCTTTTTAAAATTAACGATATTTCAATTAGAGTTGAAAATTACTGTATGAGAACTGTCTTTCTTGAGTGTAAAGCATTAATAGAACCCTTTAAAAAAATTGTTTTTGCCTGTCCCTTTACAAAAAATTATTTCAAATTATCACCAGCTGTTTTCGCTTCGGTTTTTTCTAGAAGAATCAATAACAATTCTTGTCTATTTGACGTTCATTCTGTTAATTTTGTCTGTCCCCACGAGGCTTTTGAGTTTGACGGCTTATTGTTCCACACTCAATCCTCTCTTGAAGGCTGGTTTTCTTACGAAATTTTACGCCTAATTGGAAAACATATGCGCCTATATAAAAATTTAAATAAGATCCCATGGTTCCGTCAACACAAAAATCGTAGGAGCCTTCAACGTGACCTTTTATTACTCTTTCAATTACAACAAGTTTCCTTTTTCCGAAAAAAACATTTATCTATTACAACTGACTTTCGCCTAACGAGATATAACATCCGTTTAGAATTAGGCATGATCGTTCTATTTTTTATTAATGATTTGGATCGACAAGAAGTTAAAATAGTTACAACTTTAGAGTAAGGAATACTAATTTTAAAAAAATAATTACAATAATTAAAATTAAATTTTTATTTAGTTGCAAATTATCTCGACCAAATTCGAATTTAAACGATCGTCGGCAACTTTTCCAACTGCGACTCAAGGTATTTAAAATAATTTATTCATTTTTTTAAAAAACTAAAAACTATTTATTTTTTGAAATAGGACTCAAACCTTATAAAATTTTAATTTTTTTATTTAAAGACTTTTTTGTGTTTTTATTTTTTAATTTGTTTATTTTGGTGAAAGGTTTTAATTTTTAAAATGTTTTATATTTTTTATTTTAAATGTTTTTATTTTAGAAAGTTTAAGTGTTTAAATATGTTTTCCAAATCAACTAGCTTTATTAATTTAATTCAGGCGGTGGAGGTTGTTTTTAATATTTCATAATCTACTTTTTCTTTTTTAACTAGCTTTATTAATTTAATGTTGGGATTGGTGTAAAGTTCTTTTTTTCTCTATATTAAATTTTGCTTTCATCTTTTTATCCAATAAGTTTTCAAGAAATGATATTAGTACGCTTTGTATTAGATTTAATGTTTTTCTATTATTATTATTATTATCTTTTTTGTTTTTTTCATCTCTTGCGCTATCTTTTTTGTTTCTTCATCTCTTTCGCTATATACACTTGAGCATATATACAACCTATCGCACATATCAAACGACCCATTGATTATTTATTATTCTTTCTGTTTTTTTTTTCGGTTCTTTTTCATGTATTCTATGTACTTTTTTATACTAATATCTGTTAAACTTTAATGTTTTATGTTTGTTTTTGTAATTGATTAGTATATTAACTGAAAAATGTCTAAGTACATTTTGTACTAGGTTGTTTTTTTAAAAATTGAATATAATTGTTTTTATTAATTTATAAAAACATGTTTAAGAAGGATAGTGATAATTAGTTAACCTTCGTTGTATTAAAAATTAATAATTATTCCCAAGACAATATTTTTAAATTTTTAAATAAAAGTCGGGCTTAAACTATAAAATCTCAATGTAAAGGATTTTACCAGGAGGAATCTAAACTCAAGATGTCTGGTGAATTACATCTAAAGCCTGTACTTTCTTTTGCCGCGATCTTTAAAATTTTTCTCTTCGAGTAGTAAGAATGTTTATTCTTTGTAATACTCGTCAAATTTCGCGATGGAATCACAAGAATTTAAAGTCTGAACTTCGTATGTTAGATCAAATTCAACATGTTGGCATTGAACAACATTCGATCTGTTTTAATTCAGACATTCTCGAACTGTATACTTCCGAAGCGATTAAGACCAAAACCAGTGTTTTATTCGTGCGATGATAGAGCAACAAAAAGAATTCTTGTGGTAAATATTTTTTAGATATATTCATTTTTAATAGGTTAATTTATTTATATTTATAAATTCTAGCCTGAATTTCCAACCCGACATCTCGTTTTGTACCGAAGAGGAAAAATACCTTCTACGAATTGATGTAATTATAATTATTTTTAATTATACACTTAAAATATTTTTAACATTTGTGTTTTTATATTTTTCAGCCTTCAAATTATTTATACAACCTTCTTTAATTCTTTATTATTAATTTAATTTGTTAGCTTTTAGTTTTATTGTTAGTGTTTCATATTTTGTTAAATGTTTAAAAAAATATATTGAAATATCATAGTTATTAAATATTACAATAACTAATTGTGTTTTTTGATTACTTAAACTAGCATTGTTTTTAAAATAATAAAATATTTGCGAAAAATGAAAACTTATTTATATTAGTTTAATTATTTAAAGTATTTTGGGTGGGGCCAAAACCGCCAAGGATATAAAGCGAAGGTCGCGAATTCGTTTCCCCATCTCGCAAATAACTAATTAGCATTTTAAACCTCTAAAAAACGAAAAAAACGAAAAAAATGACACCAAAAGTAAATTAACATAAGTATTTGGTGGGGTCACATATTACCGCCGATATCTCGGGCCGACCTTGTCCGATCGTGACCAAACTTGTTGGGGTGATAGACCGAGGCTTAGTGGTTGTGGACAGGTGTCAGGCGTCGAGGTCAAAGATCATCTTCAAAGTCTGGTGGAAATACAACATTTGATTTTATTGTTGAATTTAAAGTTTCTTCGGACTTAATACCAGTTGTCTTTTTTTTACGTTGAATTTTCTTTGGAGTTCCAGTACCATTAACAAACTCGTTTAACCATTCTTGATGTTTTACGTTAAACTCGTTCAAATAATCAATAATTTGATCGTCTAATATTTCTTCTTTGGTTGTATATTCTGGTTTCTTTGAATGAAGACAATCGCAAACATCAATACGAATTTGATTTTTATAACTACTCGATAAGTGATCCATTAAGTGTTGTTTAAAAATTGTCTTGTCAAGACATTGTTCTTGACAAATCCAGCATTTAACACTAAAGTTTAAATTATCAAAGAAATTAAAAGCGTGTTTGCGACATGGCTCATTATAATAACAAGGATTCTCGGTAGGCGATTTGCATTTAATTTCTGGTTTCCCCATAAATAACTTCATTTTTTTAACCTTTAAAGAGCTCGATTTTTGAGACGTCTTACGCTTACACATATCCTTTGACTTTTAAATGTAAAAACAATTATTATTTATAGAAATAGTTATTATTGCAAGTTTAGACACGTTTATTAGCTGTTTAAAGTATTTTGGGTGGGGCCAAAACCGCCAAGGGTATAAAGCGAAGGTCGCGAATTCGTTTCCCCATCTCGCAAATAACTAATTAGCATTTTAAACCTCTAAAAAACGAAAAAAACGAAAAAAATGACACCAAAAGTAAATTAACATAAGTATTTGGTGGGGTCACATATTACCGCCGATATCTCGGGCCGACCTTGTCCGATCGTGACCAAACTTGTTGGGGTGATAGACCGAGGCTTAGTGGTTGTGGACAGGTGTCAGGCGTCGAGGTCAAAGATCATCTTCAAGGTGAAATTTGAGATTGAAAACAAAAATATGTTTTTCGATTTTTCCAAGGACAAAAATTTTTGGAAAATATTTTGGGGGGGTTGTTTTGGCGGCCATCTTGGCGGCCATCTTGGAAAAAAGTGTTCATATTTAGTCCCTCTCTACTGAGATCAATCTGGCCTTCAGTAGAGCTTACTCCAATGTCAATCACCTCAAAATAGATGATCTTTTGTCATTCCTACAAACGGAAATCGCCAGTCGAGAGCGCGCGAAAGTTTGGGGAAAATCGGAGCCGGAGCGAAAGTTCCTAAAGCCGTCGGCTGAGAGACCCAGCTTGCGCGACACTCATAGCAGTTGTAGCCAATGCCCTACCCAGAAACCGCTATCATGTGCCGGCGCACAGTGTTTCGAAATCGACTTTTTAGTGACAAAATTAAAAATCAACTCAATATAATAAATGTATATATATTTTAAATTGTTGTTTTAAGTTGTATCCGAAAATATAGATTATATTTCGCTACCTGCCACCAGAGGGCCAAACGTTCCCTACTTGGAATTCCATAGAATTTCTTTTTGCAAAGCGTGTATAGAACTATGTTATACATAAATTTAAAATTTGGTTAAATTCGGTTGAACAGATCTTCTGTAAAATGCAATCAAAGGGCCAATTTTGACCAAAATACGGCTTTTTCTAAAGGCTTTTTATTCAAAAGTTGCAAGTTGTTGCAAAATATTACTGTCTTGTAGAACCGTTCCCGTAGGATAACATGCAAAAAACCCGAGCACCAATCACCTCCAAGTTTTTAAGATATATCAAGTTTTATCACGTTTAAAAATATTTCTTTAAATAGCTAATTCATGGTGTCTCTGTACATATTGTTTGCCTTTTCGTTACTAAAAAACCTACTACTAAGGAGAAATACCTAGCTTATTCTAATATTAGTAGGATTTTGTCGTGCCTGGCTTAAAATAGGTTTGAACTAGCTAGGGGTTTCTCCTTCGTAGTATGTTTTTTAGTAACGAAAAGGCAAACAATATGTACAGAGACACCATGAATTAGCTATTTCAAGAAATATTTTTAAACGTGATAAAACTTGATATATCTTAAAAACTTGGAGGTGATTGGTGCTCGGGTTTTTTGCATGTTATCCTACGGGAACGGTTCTACAAGACAGTAATTAAATATTTTGCAACAACTTGCAACTTTTGGATAAAAAGCCTTTAGAAAAAGCCGTATTTTGGTCAAAATTGGCCCTTTGATTGCATTTTACAGAAGATCTGTTCAACCGAATTTTACCAAATTTTAAATTTATGTATAACATAGTTCTATACACGCTTTGCAAAAATAAATTCTATGGAATTCCAAGTAGGGAACGTTTGGCCCTCTGGTGGCAGGTAGCGAAATATAATCTATATTTTCGGATACAACTTAAAACAACAATTTAAAATATATATACATTTATTATATTGAGTTGATTTTTAATTTTGTCACTAAAAAGTCGATTTCGAAACACTGTGCGGCGCTCTAACCATAGGAAATACACCACGTCCCTTCCTGTTTTGCGACGCCAGCGATCATTTAACCTTTATTTACGACAAAATGTCTCTAGAGGATAAATAGAATGTCCTTATCAAGAAAAGGCGCTGCTTCGTATGCCTGCGCGAAGGTCATCAGTCCAGAGACTTTCATCCAAGATCCATGAACTGCAGAAAGTGCGGTCGTCGGCATCATCATCTGATCTGCGAGACGCCTCCAGATCCGGAGAAGATAAATAAGGATGAGACTGGCTCGACTAGATTAAGGGTAGCGGCTAGCGCGGCCGGCGTTAAGGCTAATATTGGTACTACAGACAGCAGTAGCGGATGCTCAGAGCTCCAAAGCGGGTAAAGATCTTCAAGTACGTTGTCTGCTAGACACGTGACATTTGTCAAAGAAAATATATCTCGACAGCTTGGCCTACAAACAATCAACGAAGAAACGCTCGACCTACACAGTTTCGGTTCTCCCTACGCGGTACGAACCAAGAAAAAGAAGGTACTCCTCACTCTAAGGAGTCGCCACGACCCCTATCAGAAGTTTACTTTAGAGTCATACGAGATTCCGGAGATATGCGGATCAGTATTCGCAGTTCCAAGCGCGGAACTCGCGCAACAGTTCAAGGATAGAAAGCTGGTGATGGCAGACGCTATAGGTATTGAAAATAAGCGAAGTAACTCGTCCTCTATCGATGTTGGCGCAGATTATATCGGAGCAGTTTTGTCAGAAAATGGGAAAAATAGAACACTTCGGTCCAGCACTAATTGTCTTCGAAACAATTTTCGGGTATACATTACAAGGTCCGACAGCGGTAGGTTCCTCAACCTACGGAATAAACACAGTAGCGATCATGCGAGTCTCAGCATGCGTCGTCGACCAAGAAGAAGAGGTGTCAAACCAGCTTCAGAGGTTTTGGAATATCGAGTCATTCGGCGTTAAAGACTCAAAACGAATCTGGGATTGTCGAGACAGTTAAGCCGGAAGCCAAGTTTAAGTCCTCCAGCCCCGTGTATTATCCTTTCGGCGTTACGTCATCACCATTTCTCCTCGCAGCAACAATACGTTTACATAGCAAAAAATTCCAAACGACCAAACCAGAAGCCAGCAGAGTACTCGCAGACTCGACGTACGTTGATGATGTGGTATCTGGAGCTAGCGACGAAAGGAAGGGGTATCAGTTGATCAAAGACAGTAGCGAAATAATGAACTCAGCCGGAATGCAGCTGCGAAAGTGGAAATACAACGCACCAGACCTTCAGCGTCTCCTCGAGGGTGCCAACTCGGACAAGAACAGTGGTCCAAACACGACCTCCTTCAGCGAAGCCAAGGTACTTGGTCTTTCATGGAACAGCACTGATGACGTGCTGTTTTTCGACATTAAAGCCCTACTTCATTTCGTTCAAGAGCGACGAAACTCCAAGCGAGGGGTCCTGCAATCAGTTGCCCGCATCTTCGACCCATTGGGGCTCATCACGCCATTCACCGTCCGTGGGAAAATTATTCCAACCACTGTGGAAAGTAAATGGCCTCCGTTGGCCAACGAATTACCCGAAGATTTATCGAAATCTTTTAACGCTTGGAGTACGGAATTGAAGGACTTAAATCAAATAAAAGTTCCACGCTACTACTTCGAAGGAAAGACGGAAGATAATAACTCCATCCTCGAAATGCACTGTTCCACGGACGCAAGCCCACGATCCTATGGGGCCGTGGCCTACTTTCGGTGCCAGAATATAGATGGGGAGATAACTACTAGCTTTATTACCTCAAAATTCCGAGTAGCACCAGTGAAGACCTTAACCATTCCACGTCTTGAGTTAATGGGAGCGTTGTTGGGTGCTGGACTCGTCAAACTATTGTACCAGTGCCCCCGCCAGCAGTAGGCACGAATAGGCACGTGCCTATGTTCAAAAATTATAGGCCTATTTTAGGGGCCTATAAAAGTTTAAAAAAATTGCCTCTGGGGCCTCCAAATGTGATTTTTAAATTTTATTTATTTTTAAAAATTGGTCATCTAGCCCCCTAAAAAAAGAACTCTCATTCAATTCCAATTTCCAAGAGTCCTAAATGACCCTAACAAAACGTTCTCTTTTGAACCACCTATACTGGAAATCAATATTACTTGAGTACACAACCAAAGGCAGCGAACTCTGTGGTTTCTGCTTTTGGTAGTGTACTCTGTTAACATTGATATAGAGTATATGACAAAAGACTGGCCCGGGAGGGGGAAGTCCGTCGTGCAAGGAAAGCAGCCAAAAAAAAAACCACCTGTTCGGCTCCGTGATAACTTAGCTCCAACCAACACAATAAACATAAGCTTAGTTTCTAGAAATTCTACAAAAGGGGGCATAAAATGAGAAAGTGGATTTCTTTAATACGACTTAAACCGTTGCAACGCTTAAACGAAGGGAAATCCCCGCGGAGCTGAAGTCGAAAGGTAAAGCATCGTACCAGTCACTACTTTGAATAGAGAGCGTCCTGGGGATTAGGGTTTTTCCTTTTTTACACTTTGTCCCTTTTGCGAAATCACGTGATATAATGTAACCATTGATCGTAGAGAAAGGACCTAGACCTTCGGTGGTCGGACTTGTCCCAGACAACGCGCGTTTCTTCATTTCGTTTTCTGCTCCTGAACAAACAGGTAGTTCTCGATTTCGATTCTCTCCCAGTAAAATTTTTTCAGTCTCTTCCGAGACTAACTTTACCCAACAGCCTTTTTATAGGCTATTTAGCGGTTTTAAGCTTATTTTTAAACAGCCTTTTTCAAGGCTAATTAGCTATTCTAGCTAAATTATTCCAAAAGCCTTTTTCAAGGCTAATAAACTATTCTAGCTAAATTATTCAAAAAGCCTTTTTCAAGGCTAATTAGCTATTCTAGAAAAAATATTCAAACAGCTTTTTTCGGGGCTTTGATATAGCTGGTATTATTAAAAAGTCTGTTGGAAGACTACATAGCTTTAACTAAGCTTTATTTTCTTAAACCTTTTTAAGGTTATTTCGCTATTAGTATATAATAGTAGCATTTTGAAATATGAGTACCAAAAATTTTTTATCTGGGTCCCAAAAACGAGAAAAATGGAAAAGGGAAGATAGTTTCATTAGTAGTCAGAAAGGTGCAATGGCACGTTTTTTGAAATCGTCGGCGCAAAGCCATAACTATAGTTCTGAGAAAAACCTAGTCAAAGAATTGGGAAAGGGTTTAGAATCCTTGGGGATTGATAAGAGTCACTGTTTTAGTAATACTGCTGAAGTTCTTCCAAGCGTCATGACTGATATGGAAATGGAACTAACTCATGAAGGAGAAATTGCAGAAGTAATTGCAAACCCCAACTCTAACCATGCACAAAATACATCAAACAACGTGTCCAATTCAAAAGAAATGGGCTTACACGCGTTGAATAACTTGGATATTAGTCTAGATAAAGATTGCCTTCCAGTTCAGCTTAAACTAAATCCTTTTCCTAAAAGATTAATTGGCGGTAAAAATCGAGGTTTAAATTCTTCTTGGTATGACAAATATCAAATGATTGAATATTCAGTTGCAAAGGATGCAGTGTATTGTTTTTGTTGCCGTCATTTTTTAGGCAGTGGAAACACTGCATTTATAAAGGGATTTTCGGATTTTAATAACATGGGGAGACAATTCGAAGAACACTTCACTTCCAACAAATCTTCTCACCAACTAGCCTACAAAATGTACTTAGACTACATGGAATCCAAATCCCGTGGATCAATAGTTTGCCAGGTTAACGACCACCATAGACTAGACGTTATTAGAAACAGAGAGGTCCGATCTACACACGAGGAAGTGATTATTTTATGTGCCCAACAAGATTTAGCACTTCAGGGGAACACTTACACATCCGCCGACAATATTGGGAATAGGGGAAACTATATTGCAATATTAGATCTTTTAAAAAGAAAATGTCCTGATTTAAAAGCCAAGTGCGATAATATGCCGAATAATGCCAAATATTTGCACAGCACCATACAAAACGAAATAATTGGCATTTGTGCAAGTTTAGTGAAAAAAATTATTGTTCAAGAGGTCAACGAATCCGGTGGATTCTACTCTGTAATAGCTGATGAAACACGAGACAACGCGGGAGTAGAGCAGTTAAGTCTTTGTATTCGATATACTAAAGCAGAAATAGGTGTCGTAGAACGATTTATAGGGTTCACAGATTTACACAAGTTGGATTCTGAGAGTATCAGCTTGGCAATTATAAATCTTTTAAAAGAGGGTGGTTTCAAACTGGAGAATTGTGTTGCACAGACTTATGATTGAGCTAGTGTAATGAGTGGACACAAAAACTTGTTGAGGTTAACGGTAATAGTTAGTGTAGGGAGCTGTTGGCTCGAACGCGTGGCATGCAGGGATTGCCACCACCCTCCTACGCATTTTAACCCGGCCACCTGAATTAAAGGCTTTAAAAGTCGCTCGATGACTTAGGCCTAAGGTGGTGCCTTGGGTATTAGCCTAGCTGATTATTATTATTATTATTATTAAAAGGAGTAAGGGTTAAAGTAGAAGAAGCAGTAGGTGGCCATTGTCCGTACGGTCATTGCTACGCCCACCGCTTAAATTTAGTTTCAGTTGACTGTTTCTCCAAAATATTGACAGTTAGGGAATTACTTGGTTTGGTTCAAGCCATTTACAACTTTCAAAGCAATTCGGTTATTAGAAGTGAATATTTTGAACTCTCAAAAAGATCTAGGGTACGACATACTGAAAATGCCACAAAGCTGCGACACTCGATGGTGGAGCAAAAAAAAAGGGATTCACTATTTTAGAAATAGACTCGATTCCGTAGTTTTAACTTTAGAGAATCTGATTGAAAACGGAAAACCCTACGAGGCTGCTGAGTGTCGTGGGTATATATCCCAATTACATAAGTTTAACAACTTAATATTAGTCGTTGCATTAGACGAAGTATTAGGCGTAACAAATTCCCTGTCGGAATATTTACAAAGTTCCAAAGTTATTTTTACGGAAGCCGTTGCCATTTGCCAAGCTACTGTCAAGACCTTAGAAGATTGTAGAAACTCTGAACGCTTTGATTCTATTTGGGAAGAAGCTACTAAAATCGCGGAATCAGCTTTTATTGCAGTACCTGACCGTAACAGCGAACCATTAGCTTTACGTAAACGTAAAATTATCCCTAACAGGAGATTAAAACATAGTGTGGTAACAATTACAACGGGGACCAGGGAAACTGAAGCAAAAACCCTAATAGACCAGATGAGGTCCACCTATTTCGAATTAATAGACAAATTTATTTCTGAAATGAAAATCCGGCAATTAGAAAACTCTGGTCTATATTATGGTATCATGGCGTCTGACCCTAACTCTGAGAACTTCCTAAACGAAATCGATATCCTAACACATTGTAACACATACGATAGGTTTCATTTCGACCTTGATTCCTTAAAAAGTCAAATTAAAATTGCGATAAATCTAATTATCCCCAAAAAATTTAACAGCGTAAGCGACTGCTTCCACTATTTAATGCCCATGGAAGATGGCTTCCCTGACCTTGTTAAGTACTACAAGGTTGTTCAATGCATTCCTGTCGCAAACACCATCTCAGAAAAAAGTTTCAGTTCCCTGAAAAGAATAGAAACACGTCTTCGAGGAGAGAATTTAGACTTTCAAATCTGGCTACGTTGTCCATTAATCGGGATTTGTCGAATTGTTTAAAAGAAAACCCTAATTTAGTGGTTGACGAATTTGGATAATAGCTAAAGGATACGAAATAACCCGCGATTTTCGCTCCCCTTCCGTAACAGTTTACTCCCACAAGTTAATTGGGAGAAAAGGGGGTACTAAAAAAGGGGGGAAATGTGTATGATCCTGGTAAGATCACTTAATAACTATTTAAATCAAAGCTTAAATCAAAAGTTAAAAGTTTTAAAGCTATCCCGCCACTTGACCTAAGCCTAAATCGAATCACCGTTTATTGTCGCCAGGAGTCGCTGATTTTTGCCTCTAGATGGCAACAGCAAGGACAGCTAGCGTTTTACCAGGATGCGAATCAGCGATTCCTACTTTTTCCACCCACCCCATCCACCGGTCGGGGGAGACTCCTTTCACGAGAGAGGTACGAGCTCGCTCAGGGCCGGCTCAAGAAATTTTATACACCCGGGCAAGGGGGATTTTTGGCGCCCCTTTTATTTTGAGACTAAATTAAACTACCCCCCCCCCCGGTAAAAAACATAACCATGTCCATGTTATAAATTTACCGTTTTCATAACAATAAATAATCCCTTTAATCACTTTCTCAATACTTTGTGTAAATAAGCAAAATACTAGTCTCAAATCCATGGGTTTAAAAAGAAACTTAGATCATGAAAATATTCTTAACCCCAAACGTACTTCAATACCTAGGGTACCTCCTACAGGCTACCACTCCTAAAAGCATATGTAACATAATTACTCATAAGTATGCCACTAGCATTATTTCTTCACTAACGGTTTGTTTCACAGATATTGCGTCATACATACCCTTCGTAATATTTGATATCATATTTTATGTCATATTTGACGTCATCGAATCTCAAATGCCGATAATACCGTCGCCATTATTTTAGTAAACAAACCGGTTTGAACAACCAAGGCTTGGGAGCTAAAATATAGTGTCAAGTTCTGCTAATGTAATTATTTTGCCAATTAATTAAGTTCTCGGAGACTCACGTTCTAAAATAAATTTGCATTGTCAAATAAAAGAAGCATGTTTATTGGAAAAAATAGTTGAAATTCAGGTTGATCTTTTCTGGCGCAACTATAAGGTTGGAGTCTTTGCAGATTCTTTTGAGCCTAGGCCTAACTCTTCTAGGCTTGGTATGGGATTTAATAACGCTGGTGGAATATCCCACTTCGACTACTTATTTCATTTTCGGAAAGTGATCTCTGAACCGAACCGTATGGGTCATTTTCCTTTTATTTTTCTAAACTACTCAGTATTTAACTTCATCCGCACAAACCGAGCGAGTTTATAAATTTCAATAAAGCTACATTGGGCTGACTAAAATTCCGACGCAAAAAATTCCTTCTCAATTTAGAGGTTTTCCATTGGCTTAAATAAATATGTTAGTAGCCAATAGTGTGATTCCCAAAATTACTAGGATGAATAAAAAGGTTAAAATCTAACGTAGTCCACCTTTTTACTGGTTCGTGGTGAAACAAACCATTAGTGAAGATTTTTGAATGGAATAAAGGTACAGTGGCATACTACTGAGCAATTATGTTACATATGCTTAAAGGTACGTCTCTAAAATATTCATATAAAGACAGGATATAAGCCAAATTATCTTAAACCAAAGAATAACAAACTTTGTTAGTCCTGATGAACTAGCTCTATAGTCTGTATGAAACGTTTGGCCGGTTTTGGGCCTATTTGATAGAACGCTTTATTGCTTTAACAACTTAATTAAAACAGTATTTGGCGGGATTTTTTAAGGCCTACACTTAAGAACTTTTTTTAAGCTGTCGCTTTCTTTTCTGCTTCAACGGCTTCTCTTAATTTCCTTTTTTTATAATCTTAATTCAATTCAACGTGTCTCTAATTAATATCTATCTAACTAAAACTATTTAACTGAAACTAATAAATCGCTTTCTGCGCGTGCGCTTAAAATAGAAGTGACTAACGCTAACCACGGACACACGACAGATTAAGGGGGAAGAATACAGTAAAACCCTCTTTTTCGTTCAACGTTTAACAATTACATAATTGAATTATATTTTTATTATTAGGCTGAACCTTCCTCTAGTGCTTAAAATAATTTTGATAATTCTGTTCCTGTTTCTCGGCCTTTTGGAGTCGCACCGGGATCTCCGGTGCCAGCTGTGCCCGTTTTATGTGGACCGCTGTGTTCCCGTCGTTCCCCTTTAGGAGCTCTCTCCAAAGGGTATGACTCTTTACCTACGTAGGTAGGGTGTCGGCTGGAGTTGCTATAGCATCCACTCTTAATCCCACGGCTGTGTGCGAAGTGAGGATTGGTCCACCCATTGCTGCACCTTCTGCTGGGTTGAGTTGTTTGCGTCAAAGGTGCAACCATCAGTAGTAGGGTACTACTACCCGAGGGGCTAACCACTTCCCGTAATCGGTGTTCACCCTAACTGTAATCTTCGGTAATCTTTTGAACTCATTTGTAATCCCGTAATCATTTGTAATTTTCGTACTCATCTGTAATCACGCGTATTCATTGGAATTACCCCGTACTTAATTACTCATCTGTAACAATTTTAAAGATTTGGGTTGCCTGTTTACTCATCGTAATCATTATGTTCTCATCCTAATCATTCTGTACTCATCGTAATCGGTCTGTACTCATCGTAATCATGTGTACTCATCTGTACTCATTATTGATTACGTAATTGGTGTACAGGCAAATTCTTACTGGCTAGCCCCTCGCTGGATTTGTCACCTGTCCGGGCTTGGGGACGCTGGCGTAGGGCACTATGATGATAGGCTTCCGGTGGTATGGCCCCTGTTGCTAGGTACACCGGGCTAAAAATTCTGACACCCTTCTATTCTTGTACTATCGCCCAACCACTTTTTCTTCTTCATATTATATACCCTGGTTTATAATGAAAATACCAGGAAAATGCTTTATCCGTCAGAACTATGGTTTATTTACTATTGTAAAAAAATAGTCGCAAAAAACGTTAATCGACGATGTTGGACATTTTGGTTGGTAAAACAGTTTGTATTTCCAATTAGCTAAAGATTTTTCAAATTATGTTATGCTTTCATTAAAATTTTTATAAACAAATCCGATTCTTGGTAAACCAAAAAGGCTCACAACTCAATTTCGGCGCCCCTCTCAAACCGGCGCCCCGGGCAGTTGCCCGGCCCTTGAGCCGCCCCTGGTTAGTAGCCAATAGTGTGATTCCCAAAATTACTAGGATGAATAAAAAGGTTAAAATCTAACGTAGTCCACCTTTTTACTGGTTCGTGGTGAAACAAACCGTTAGTGAAGATTTTTGAATGGAATAAAGGTACAGTGGCATACTACTGAGCAATTATGTTACATATGCTTAAAGGTACGTCTCTAAAATATTCATATAAAGACAGGATATAAGCCAAATTCTCTTAAACCAAAGAATAACAAACTTTGTTAGTCCTGATGAACTAGCTCTATAGTCTGTATGAAACGTTTGGCCGGTTTTGGGCCTATTTGATAGAACGCTTTATTGCTTTAACAACTTAATTAAAACAGTATTTGGCGGGATTTTTTAAGGCCTACACTTAAGAACTTTTTTTAAGCTGTCGCTTTCTTTTCTGCTTCAACGGCTTCTCTTAATTTCCTTTTTTTATAATCTTAATTCAATTCAACGTGTCTCTAATTAATATCTATCTAACTAAAACTATTTAACTGAAACTAATAAATGGCTTTCTGCGTGTGCGCTTAAAATAGAAGTGACTAACGCTAACCACGGACACACGACAGATTAAGGGGGAAGAATACAGTAAAAGCCTCTTTTTCGTTCAACGTTTAACAATTACATAATTGAATTATATTTTTATTATTAGGCTGAACCTTCCTCTAGTGCTTAAAATAATTTTGATAATTCTGTTCCTGTTTCTCGGCCTTTTGGAGTCGCACCGGGATCTCCGGTGCCAGCTGTGCCCGTTTTATGTGGACCGCTGTGTTCCCGTCGTTCCCCTTTAGGAGCTCTCTCCAAAGGGTATGACTCTTTACCTACGTAGGTAGGGTGTCGGCTGGAGTTGCTATAGCATCCACTCTTAATCCCACGGCTGTGTGCGAAGTGAGGATTGGTCCACCCATTGCTGCACCTTCTGCTGGGTTGAGTGGTTTGCGTCAAAGGTGCAACCATCAGTAGTAGGGTACTACTACCCGAGTGGCTAACCACTTCCCGTAATCGGTGTTCACCCTAACTGTAATCTTCGGTAATCTTTTGAACTCATTTGTAATCCCGTAATCATTTGTAATTTTCGTACTCATCTGTAATCACGCGTATTCATTGGAATTACCCCGTACTTAATTACTCATCTGTAACAATTTTAAAGATTTGGGTTGCCTGTTTACTCATCGTAATCATTATGTTCTCATCCTAATCATTCTGTACTCATCGTAATCGGTCTGTACTCATCGTAATCATGTGTACAGGCAAATTCTTACTGGCTAGCCCCTCGCTGGATTTGTCACCTGTCCGGGCTTGGGGACGCTGGCGTAGGGCACTATGATGATAGGCTTCCGGTGGTATGGCCCCTGTTGCTAGGTACACCGGGCTAAAAATTCTGACACCCTTCTATTCTTGTACTATCGCCCAACCACTTTTTCTTCTTCATATTATATACCCTGGTTTATAATGAAAATACCAGGAAAATGCTTTATCCGTCAAAACTAGGCACCGTAATTTTATGGTTTATTTACTATTGTAAAAAAATAGTCGCAAAAAACGTTCATCGACGATGTTGGACATTTTGGTTGGTAAAACAGTTTGTATTTCCAATTAGCTAAAGATTTTTCAAATTATGTTATGCTTTCATTAAAATTTTTATAAACAAATCCGATTCTTGGTAAACCAAAAAGGCTCACAACTCAATTTCGGCGCCCCTCTCAAACCGGCCCTTGAGCCGCCCCTGAGCTCGCTTCGCCATTTCGTATCCTTTCGCTATTATCCTTGATTGAAGCCCATATAAAAACCGAGCGTGGCGTTGAACTCCTACACGTTAGAGTACAGTTAGAGTCGCGGAATTTAGACGAATGTGTTGGCCGCTGTAGCGCGTGATCAAAGCTGGCCGTGTCTAGACCCAGTTTTCGACGGTGACAATGTTTGAATGTTTTTTTTATTCGTCTATTCCATGACTAGCCCGTTGCATACGTTATTTTATGGATGAAATTTAAAAACTTACAAATAGCTCGTACCGATAGGTCTTCGAGCAATCAAAAAAAAATTTCTTCATATTTGTTTAGGGTTTAGCTTTTTTAACCCTTTCATCCTTAAAGTTTGCATCGCAGTCCATAGGTGGTTCCTTTTAACGTTACATTACGTTATTTTATCATGAGCACGATAATGATAATAACGTAGGCTACGATTAGCCTAATATTGATCGCAAATTTAAATTTCGCATTTTCGCCTCATTTTTTCGAATCCAAAAGTAAAACCACCGGCTATTTTTAACAATAGGTACTTTTGTTTTTTTTGGGTTTTGTTTATTTTTTTAGTTGTATTATTTGTCAAGGATTACAATAATGCAAAAAGTTTTAACCGCAATTTATTATTTAGAAAGTTATGATAAATTTAAAATTGTGACTTGCCAGCAATTTTTACCTAGGAAAATACGACATATTTCGAGATTTTTGTACTTGCTGGATGAGGTAGGACCGATGACGAATTAGATTTAACGACAAGATATTACTAAATTTTTAAAACGTGTGCAAACCGAAAATGTGTTTACGGCTTTTTTGGTTTTGTTATTGTTTTTTTGTTTATTATTTGTCAAGGATTACAGTAATGCGAAAAGTTTTCACCGCAATTTATTATTTAGAAAGATATGATAAATATAAAATTGTTATTTGCCAGCAATTTTGGGTTAAGTGTAGAATAGCTGCCCCCCACCCGATTTTTTATATATTTTTTTTGGATAGAGGGCAAGATGGGGATTACTTTAATTTTCATTTTATTTTAGCGAAAATGAATATTAACAAAGATATGCATTTTTAAACATTGGCCTTTTGCAGTGAATTTTCCCTAGAACGATTCTTTAAATTCCTAGATTTTAGTGCGTTGTGGATAACGTGGCGCTGATGACGAAAAAGAAAATGTGGAAATGCAAAACATACTAACTTTCTTTTTTATTTCAGGTATTTTCGCCGTATTTCAATGCATTTTAGGGGTTTTGGCGGGGATAATGGGTTAGGTTATTTATATTATTAGGTTGGATTAATATCGGGTTGACGATACTTGATGCGTCAGGCTTGGTGCTGTCCTCTAGGTTGCGTTATAGCTGGCCCATAGCTTTTTTTAGTATGGGGTTGGGGAGGCGCCGCGCGCCCCCAGCGCTCGAGCGAAGCGAGTGCGCGGCGCCGTCAGGCGCCAATACTCAGAATACATTCGACATTGTATAAGTCAACATCATACACACGACATATAATATGACATAGTATGGTTAAAAAAAAGGTAAAATGCGTTGAAATACCGGAAAAATCCCCAACCCTTAAAAGTTAGTACTGTTTTGTATTTCAGCCTTTTTCTTTTTCGTCATCCGTCCTACTTTATCCAAAAAGTATTAAAATCTAGTAATTTAAAGAATCGTCCTCGTCAACAGTCCTACCTCATCCAACACATACAGAAATCTCGAAATATGTCGTATTTTCCGTTGTAAAAATTGCTAGCAAGTAGCAATTTTACATTGATCATATCTTTTTAAATAATAACTTGCGGTTAAAACTTTTTGCATTACTGTAATCCTTGACAAATAGCAAACCAAAAAAACACCAAAAAAACAAAAGTACCTATTGTTAAAAAATCCCATATCACCTCTAGACTAGTCTAGAATAAAAACTTTAAAAACGTAATATGTTTAATCAAGGATTCTAAGTAAATTGGAACAATAGCCCCGCCACTCCCTTTCCCGACCCCCCTTAAAGTACTTTTTAAGGAGATTCCAATCCTTGATTATGCCGGTTAATGTTTTGGCGTCTATATCTCGTTAAGTAATAATTCCCGAAAATTAATGTTTCGCATTAAAAAACAAAAAAAAAATAGCAAAATTTATAAAAATAAACGGAAGTTTGATTGAAGTTTACAAAAGAAAAAGAAAAGTGAAATTGTTGAAAACGGAATGTTGAGATTGGCGAGAATTCTACGCCCCGAACCGTTCGGTTCGTACATCTTTAAAATTAATTATTTGCGGCTAATAATTTTTGCACCAATAGGTTCCCCTTAATAAGTACGTTGGTAAGGTGTAACTAAAAAGTGGAAACTATGTGGCGGGGCTATTGTTCCAAATAGCCGGATTCGATAACATATAGAAACCTTTGTTTAATTTTTTCGATTTGCTGAAATTTTTTCTACATTTAAATTTTCTGGAAAATTAACAACTCTAGTTGAGTGAAATATGATAACATTGTTAGTAATTGCTCCTGTTCTCTTTGCATTTTTTCACCTATTTTTGTTATTAGCTTTAATTTAACAGCTAACCAAGTACCATGTTTTGAAAAGACACCCAATTTTATCCAAGTCGAATATTTTAAATACATCAAATATCAGTTCTTTCACAATAAAACAATCATTGGGTCAACAGAAAATGATTGTAGAATTTAATTTCATATCTTGCACAATGTGATAAATTCAAACAAAAGACAAGGTATAAAGGAATGCTTCATGCACATTTTATTTATTTTTAAGAAAATTTACAAACAATTAGGTACATGTACAAAATCTGGAAGATTTCTTACAGTAACAGATAAATAAAAGAATGTCAATTTACCCATTCAAGTTCTATTTACTTTTAAATACAGCTATGTGGAATTAATCCACTTCAGTAATTACAGGGTTGTTGTCATTTTGTGTGTTAATTGAAGGATGGTCATCTATAACTTCTGTAATTACAGGACCTCCTCTTTTAGGCTGAGATCGTGATGGTATTGAATTGGGAGTTTCAACAACAACATTACCAACATTAATATTTCTCTTTTGCAAATCATTCAATAACTTTGATATGTTATTGATTGTATCAGCATTACCAGCAGCTGAAAGTCCCGCTCTAGCTGGATTTTCATTTGCCCTACTGTAATTTCTAGCTGCATAAGTGCTTCCTACATTTTGTTGGTTGTTACCCAGATTTTGATTAAATCTTGGTACTTGGTTAGTAAACCTAGGTCTTTGCATTCTACCATGCATGAATGCTTGTTGGAACTGTTGAGCAGTGAATCTGGACTGCTGTTGAAATTGCGCCTGTGCTGCTTGAAAACGGGCCTGGCGAATTTGCTCCTGTTGGTATAAATTCGCTTGTTGGAATTGAGTTTGTCGATTTCTCTGATTTATCTGAAATATACTCAAATTTCTTAACATCTTTATTTTTCCAAAATTTTTTCATATTGATTTAGTTAATGCTAATTAGTTGTTTCGATTTTTTTAGAGTTAAAAAATAACAGTTGCCCCATAAAAATTTAAATTATAGTTCAAAAAGCACATAGCATTATTTAACATTTCTAATGAATCAAATAATTGTGAATTTGTACATTTCTTTTAACAATACCAACGTTAAAATGTGGATGGTTAATTCTGTGATTAATACTGTAGATTTTAGATCAGCATTATACAGGGTGTTTTTTTTTGCTCAAAAAAAGTGTTTTTTTTTTCAAAAACTATGTTTTCTAGAACGTTGAACATTGTACTGTACATTATACGTGCCTGGGGACACTTTCTACTAAAATTGCATCTAAATCGAAAAATATTTTCACGTTTTCTGAAAATTTAAATTTTAACCGCTAGGTGCTATAAGAAAATTGTCAATGAGAAAATTGTAGAGCGTCACCGAAAACGTACAAATAGCGTTGGCGCGAAAAAAACAGACGTCTTTTTCACTGAAAAAATACGACTTGAAAAAGTGACAAAAGCTAAAATAACCTTTTTTTTAATTCAATTGGGAGAGTAGTGTAACTTTATGAAAGTCAGAAATTTGTTAATCTGGTGTTTAATGCAATAAACACCGCTGAAAAATCGAGGAGACAATGGCGAAGTAATTAAATTATTAATGGCGATTTAAATTACGTAAGATCTGGCGACCTTGCTGGCCAATGTGCCAAACCGTTTCACCCTATTCATCGTTTTGAAATACAGTATTTCACATTTCGGGGGGCATGAGGCGAACCACTCTTTTTGAAACCACAATCTGGCTCATTTAGCTATTGACTTTTCCTATTAGTTTTTTAATCTAATAGGCCTGTGTTTGCATCTAGTCGTATTCGAAGCCTATTTTAACCCTGATAGGCCTGAAGATAAATAGACCACAAGTTTAAAGGTCAGTAAAAACCTTAAATTTATTTAGTATTTAAATAACTGTAATACAAACTGTGTAACATTATTGTCGTAATTAATCTTAACAATCATGCCTCAATATTCCAGAACTGATCATACGGAACTAGTGGCCATTTACTACGTGGAAGGTGGAAGAAATCTACGACGAGTGAGTGAGATCTTTGAGCAACGACATCCAGATAGAAGACCATCCATAACCTACTGTAAGGCGAGCTGTAAATGACTTTCACCAGTATGGTAACGTACAACCTCGATTTTGTGAGCCTGGTCTGCGGGATTTGGACTTTGAAAACACCGTTTTAGCTTTTGAATTTGGCTTGCAGTAAAACTCGCATTTGGGAAATTTTACATAAGCATAAGTACCATCTTTACAGAGCAACGCTTCACCACGGTTTACGAGATGGAGACGCTCAAAAACGGCTGGATTTTTGCAACTGGCTGCTAAATTCCATGCACTACAACATGCTATTCTCGGATGAATCCTCGTTTACAAGAGACGGCCCTTACAATCACCAAAATAATCATGTTTGGGAAGATAAATCCACACTGGGGATATGAACACCGTCACCAATTTCAATTTGGGCGCTTGAATGTTTGGATTGGTCTTGTTGGAAACTGGTTAATTGGTCCAGTGTTCTTACCGCAAAATCTAAATGGGCAGTTATTTAGATTTCTTTAGAAATGAGCTAGAACAACAACTTGATGAACTGCCGTTGGCGCAACGAGCAAGACTGTGGTTTCAGCAAGACAGTGCCTTGCCTCATTACCACAGCCGTGAGAGATTACCTAAACCATGAATTTCCATGACGATGGATAGGGAGAAACAGTCCCGTATACTGGCCAGCAAGGTCACTCGATCTGACTCCGTTGGATTTCTTTCTTTGTGGTTTCGTCAAGGACAAGGTGTACGAAACTCCAGTTGAGACCCTAGAAGAGCTGCGTCAACGAATTGTAAGCTCTTGCCGGGAAGTAACCCCGGAAATGATTCAAGCCGCCTTCTACAATATGATTGTTCGCGCCCAAGCCTGCATCGCAGCAGATGGTGGTATTTCCGAAACGTACTTATAAATTTTGTTGTAAGTAGATAAATAAAATGTCTAGTTTTTTCAAAAAATTCGCATTTTTCCTCCTACGAAATTAAATTGTGTAATACCTTCTTCGCCATTGTCTCCTCGATTATTCAGCGGTGTTTATTGCATTAAACACCAGATTAACAAATTTCTGACTTTCATAAAGTTACACAACCCCCAATGGAAATCAAAAAAAGTTATTTTAGCTTGCCCAACTTCTCACTTTTTCAAGTCGTATTTTTTCAGTGAAAAAGACGTCTATTTTTTCGTGCCAACGCTATTTGTATGTTTTCAGTGACGCTCTACAATTTTCTTATAGCACCTAGCGGTTAAAATTTAAATTTTCAAAAAACTCTAAAATATTTTTTGATTTAGATGCAATTTTAGTAGAAAGTGTCCCCCGGCAAGTATAATGTACAGTACAAATTTCAACAAAAAAAAAAATCACTTTTTCGAGCAAAAAAAATACCCTGTATTTTACTTTTATTAAACCCACTCTTAATTAGAGATTTTTTACGCTTCTCATATTAAAAGACAACTAACCTGATCTCTAAATCTTTTACTATACTCCTCCAGAGTTCCAACATATGCATTGTACCTGTAAAATAATGTCATTATGAGTGAGCAGATCCATAAAATATTGAAATGTTGTTAAGTGTAGTGGATTAAAATCAAAAGTGAGAGACATAATAAAATAAATTTGAGGCAAAATTGCACTACGGCGGCCTCATGTAATTTCGTGGTTTTTTTTGGTGGAGAATGTAGCACTTGACGCGTAGATTACGAAACTAATTTTTTTTGGGCCGCAAATGATAATTAAATTAATTAACTTAATGTTAAAAATGTACTAATTTTAGGGAATTACCGTGTTTTTGTATTTGTGGGTGGCGGAGAATGTAGCACTTGACGCGTAGATTACGAAACTAATTTTTTTTAGGCCGCAAATGATAATTAAATTAATTAACTTAATGTTAAAAATGTACTAATTTTAGGGAATTACCGTGTTTTTGTATTTTTGGGTGGCGGAGAATGTAGCACTTGACGCGTAGATTACGAAACTAATTTTTTTTAGGCCGCAAATGATAATTAAATTAATTAACTTAATGTTAAAAATGTACTAATTTTAGGGAATTACCGTGTTTTTGTATTTTTGGGTGGCGGAGAATGTAGCACTTGACGCGTAGATTACGAAACTAATTTTTTTGGGCCGTAAATGATAATTAAATTAATTAACTTAATGTTAAAAATGTACTAATTTTAGGGAATTACCGTGGTTTTGTATTTTTGGGTGGCGGAGAATGTAGCACTTGACGCGTAGATTACGAAACTAATTTTTTTAGGCCGTAAATGATAATTAAATTAATTAACTTAATGTTAAAAATGTACTAATTTTAGGGAATTACCGTGGTTTTGTATTTTTGGGTGGCGGAGAATGTAGCACTTGACGCGTTGATTACGAAACTTTTGTTTTTGGGTCGAAAATGATAATTAAATTAATTAACTTAATGTTAAAAAGTTAGTAGAGTGGAAACCTAAACAAACAGTAACAAGCCGTGGTGTAGGCGACAACCCGACGAAGATAATTACTTCCAAAACACGTAAAAGACGTTACTAAACTCCCCGTATTCGCTCAAGCGCTGGGGGCGCGCAGCGCCTCCCCAACCCCATACTAAAAAAAGCGATGGGCCATCTATAACGCGACCTAGAGGACAGTACCAAGCCTTACGCATCAAGTATATACTTTCAATCTCAACCAGAAACAAAGTGGCCCAATAATAGAAAACACCGAGAAAATGAACAAAAACTGTAAAAGATTTGATAAAGTACGGGAATATCACTTTGTGGCCCAAAAATACAAAACACCGAGAAAATGAACAAAAACTGTAACTGATTTTATATAAAAAGGGAATATCACGTGGAATTCATTAGGACACCGAAACTGTGTTGCCGGCGAACACACGACGGAAATAAGTACAACAAAACACGTGCAAATGCCCAAAAATTAGAAATTTAAAATTACATTAAAAAAATTAATAATCATTTGCGGCCAAAATAAAAATTACCCTCGGCATCTACGTGACAAGGTCTATCAGGCGCAACCAAAATTAATATAAAATTCAATGAAAATGATAAATTTTTTAAATTAAAAAAATTAAGTTAAACAATTAAATAATCATTTGCGGCCAAAATAAAAATTACCCTCGACATCTCCGTGACAATGTCTATCAGGCGCAACCAAAATTAATATAAAATTCAATGAAAATGAGAAATTTTTAAAATTAAAAAAATTAAGTTAAACAATTAAATAATCATTTGCGGCCAAAATAAAAAATACCCTCGACATCTACGTGACAAGGTCTATCAGGCGCAACTAAAATTAATATCAAATTCGATGAGGCCGCTGTACTACACTTCACCCAAATTGGAATATGGACGTGATTTGACTGCTCTCGAAATAGCCCCAATCAACATTTGATTACCCATTTTTGTGCTAAAAGCTGCTTCAACCAATTTTCGTGTTTCACTTACCGCAAAATGTTCTTATAGTTAGAGCAATTTGATATGCTTAGGTTTTTTAAAGTCTAATAACTGAGGCAAACCTTTTCGTCAGAGTGCTTTGTTGGGTTTTACCTCACCACCTCACCTTTGATAACTAAATAAAGTAATGCATTCGCAAGATCCAAGATTGCCCGAAACGAATCTGCCAGTTTCAAAAAAATCAATTGTTTTTTTTTGGAATGTGTGCTTTGGTAGCTTGAGAATTAAGTACTGAATTATTCAAACGGTGTTCCGATTTTTTTAGAGCGTAGTGTGATTAATAACGTCAGAGACAAATTTAGAAAAATCTCAAGTAGATACAAGATGAGAAAATTGAAAGATTAGTTTTGCGGTTGTTTTGAATGTCAATGCCAGTTGATATTGTAAATTGATACAGCAGATAATTTTGGGTTAGATAAATGTATTGAGTAGATGAGAAGAGTTAAGTTCTTTGACCACCCCCCCTACACAAATATGTTACTTACCTATAAATTTCATTGGCAACCTCAACTGGAATGGATTGCTGTGCTTGCAGAAACTAAGAAACAGAAGAGAGAATTAATTTAAAATTAATTACTTTCTGAGTTCCTTTATCTGCCTACACCAAATTTATCATAAATTCTAATGATTGTTCTTTAAAATTGCAAAAGCACACATACCATTTGAGCTCGTTGTACTGCTTCTTGTTTCTTCTTTTGAGCTTGTGCAATATAGTTGATAAATATTTTGAGTATTGTAGTGTCATCCATTGTAGGATACTAGAAAAATTAAGTTTGTACTACTAACCAATTTGTATTGTTACTGAAAATTTATAATACATTTTCAATACAAACTTATTATTAGATCTAATGGTGGAAATTATTTTTAATTTAGTGTAATTTAAGTGTATATATATATATACATTTATTATTGCTGACAATTAGTTTTAATAATTATTGTTAATGCAAATTGAATCTATAATTTACATGGATAGGGTAGACCATTTCTAATATAGTACATTTTATATGAACTAACCTTTGCTCTTATACCAGCAATTATATTTTCTGGAGCTGGTAGAGGTCCTGCTGCTTGATAGCCAACTAAAAAGCGTTTTAAATTAATTAGAGCATTGCATTCGATATGGAACAAGCACCCTCATGAATTTATTTCACCCATGAATATTCAACTGAAATACCATAGGTCACCTATCGAGAGGGAGAAGGCTGAGCCTATTTGAAAATGTAAAACTTTTTGTGATTGGCTGTTAAGAAATTATGAAAAACCCATGGAACCCTAATTCTATCAATTATTATTTAAAAACTAGAACGAAAATGATACTTCACATTCTTTTTATCAATTAAATAAAAAACTGTCTTTTCAATTTGAGTTGCACTCTCAAATTAGTTCATTTTATTGGTCGCGGGTAAAGGTGCCAAAATCAGCTCCACCTTTACTTTCTGGAGAGGGGACCACTGGGTCATGATAGAGTTGCATATTTGATGGATGAAATAAATTTGTGCTACTATTCAATGAATTATGCTAATAGCAAATGGTTAGACATTCAGAAAATATGTAGGGTTTTTCCTTAATTTGTGTATTTCAACCATATATTTAAAACCTGGATTTGAGAATTTTTTATTAGATTTCGTAAATTTGAGGATTTTAAACATGTTTTTAAAATATACATGGATTTGAGTATATTTTCTTGGATTTTGTAAATTAGTGGATTTTTCTCTTTTATTTGAGCATTTGTCAAACATCCAACTAAAATTAAAAATCAAAAGATTTAAATTTAAAATTTTTTTAAAAATAAAAAAAATTGTGAAATTTCTAAGATTTTGTAGATTTGCAGATTTTGTCGAGAATTTTCAGGATGGGTTATAAATTAATTTTTATAAAATACAAAATCAATGCGGGTTTTCCAAGAATTTTGGATTTTTCTACATATTTGTAGATTTTTTCAGGCATTTTTTGACCTTACACAATTTTATGCACTTGTAAAAAATTTTTTAGGGTGATTGTTCTAACACCTCAGTTAGCAGCTGAGGTCTTCAAGCCCTTTCAAATTAACAGTTTTACGGGGTGTTTTAAAAATGTAATCCTTTTCGATAGAAATTTTCCAAAAAAAATTTGTTATTTATCACTTTTTGTTTTTTTAGTGGACAACCTGTATATATCTATCTATACATTAAAATTTTAGACCAGCTTAGTACTCACATTCATTTGTTATTTGGTTAATACCCTCTCTCTCATTTTCATACTCTTGCCAGGCTGCTTTCCGTTCCTCTTCTGTGAGATCCTCATCAGTTAAGTTTTGCAGAAGCGAATCATGCTCATGATAACTCACAATCAATCCTTTGTGTCTAAATAACATATCAGCCAACAAGCGATCCTAGTAGGGTTTTTAATACTTAAATTATGTAATGAAGAAATATATGACTAAACAAAAAAAACCAAGGAAAGTCCCCCATCCTAATATCATGCATTATAAAAAATTTGGATACTGAAACATATTTATATCATTATCATTAAAAATGACCCATAATAAATTTGAAGTAAATAAAAATTTTATTATATTTTTATACTTCTTGATTTAAAAATAAGCACACCCTGATTATAGTTTTAGTTATACTACTAATTGGAAAATTTGGTAAAATAGGTTTTGACTGCTAGATAGCTAATATATTTTATGGATAATTTTAAATTGTTCATTGATTTCTTAAACCCCAATTTCTTAGCAAATCTAAAAATAAAGGAGCATTCCTACTTTAGGCATTATTGGAGTTGGTCGTTTTGATGTACTTTCTGGAGAAAAAGAGTATAGCTCAGCTAAATCAGCAGCATTAAAATGCCTTTCTATTTGTTGCTCATCAATTACTCGGCATGAAAGGGACTGTTTGGTCACTTGACGATCATATATTTTCTCCTCCATGGTCCCCTAATTTAAAAAGAGAGTTACTGAGTTACCAGAATAACGACTAAAAGTGAATTTTAATTAAGTAATTACTACCTATAAAATTTATAAAACATGGTCTACCTGGGCTAAAAACCGATAAATATAAACAGGTTTTGTTTGGCCAAAGCGATACACTCTGAAAATAGCTTGAATATCATGAGTTGGATTCCATGATGCATCCTGTCAAAAATTTCTTCAAATTAGTATAATTTAAGGTTAATTTATTGAAAGATATTTTGAAGCGCAATCAATTATAAATACCATTAATATGACACGATTTGCTCCAACAAGGTTCGTTCCAAGGGAGCCAGCTTTAGTTGATATCAAGAATACTCGTGCTCTAAAATTTATGACTTTGTTACTGCTAATAACATAAGTAACATAATAAACATAAATATGGCACAGAATGAATTCGGCTAATGATGATCTGTTGTGGAGTGATTGCTTAATAGGAAGTTTCCGAACAGGAAACTCATACCTTCCTACTCTTTCCGTAGGCAAAATAGTTGGCTTGGTTGATAGCGAGAAATACAAGCATACACGCGTTTAGGTTTGAAATTCGAAAAAAACTAACTTCTGAAATGGAGCCAGTGTTTATAAAAGTTATTTTTATCTTCCGATTCAATAAATATCGTCATATAATGATATTTCGGAGAAATCGTCTATTTTAGGGGAAAATAAGTAGAATTTATTTCGTTGTAATGGCCTCAGTCCTCGGAACTATAGCGTCCTATGTCAGAGGCCGTCCCAACGAAATATCTTTTCATTCCAACGAAATAAATTAGCATTGGCCTCTATTAAAGGACAATTAGCGTCCTATATGAGAGGCCAATAGCTAGATGTTACGTTGGAATGGCCTCTGTCATAGGACTGAGAGAGGCCATTACAAAATGTACTATATAAAAGGTACAATATATATAAGGTACTTTATGTAAAAGGTCTAATAAACCTCCTTACGGGATCAAGGGTAAAAATTGGGGCTTTGAGTGGGGTACATATAAAAGGTACAATATATATAAGGTAATAGTGTCGGAAAGGCCTCTGTTATAGGACAATTAGCGTCCTTTATGAGAGGCCAATAGCAAGATGTTACGTTGGAATGCCCTCTGTTATAGGGCAACTAGCGTCCTGTATGAGAGGCCAATAGCTAGATGTTACGTTGGAATGGCCTCTGTCATAGGACTGAGAGCGTCCTATGTGAGAGGCCATTACAAAATGTACGGTAAGGTTAGGTTAGGTAATGGCCTCCAACCTAGGACGGTTAGCGTCCTAGGTTGGAGGCCATTAAAAAAATATTTTGTTGTAATGGCCTCTAATATAGGACGCTTACATTCCTACGTCGGAGGTCATTTCAACGAAACAGTTCTTTGAATTGGCCTCCGACCTCGGACGTCTACCTTCCTAGGACGGAGGACAATTCAACCCAATGTCTTTGTAATGGCCTCCAACCTCGGACGGTAAGCGTCCTAAAACCGAGGCCATTCAAACGAAATATTTTTGTAACGACCTTTGACGTAGAACAGGAAGCGTCGTAGAACCAAGGCCGTTCCAACAAAATGTTTATGTAATGCCCTTTCACAGAGAACACTTATTGTACTACGACGGAGGTCATTCCAACGACGAAATACCGTTGAAAGGGCCTCCGATATAGGAATGCTCCTAGAACGGAGGCCATTATAATGAGAAAATACTTCAATTTAGTAGTTATAATATTCGTTCTTATGAGTGGTGCTAAGGGCTTAGCACCATTTTTAGGGACTCTCCTTAGGACCATTTTTTATGAGTGCCAGCTCTGCGCACTATAGATTAATTTTGTTAAATTGTCATTTCGATCAAGCGACGTACATGTGGTCAGTTAGACTTGAGTTAGTATGCGATTTCGGGGTTAACCGAGGCCCATTTTACCGTATTACGAGTTTTGTTCATTTTCATATTAAATGTATATTTCTTGTACCCCTGCTTTTACTGAAGTTAAATGAGCATTCATTTGTTTTTTTCTTCATCGAATTTCGATCAAAATATTATAAAACAAAAAATAGGCTTTCCCACGCCGAGGCGTAGATCGAGGGCGGGTCCCGGCGGGAATGACTATTGTTTTATTTTAATTTTAAAATAAAATGCCAATTTCAACAAATTTGGTCGGCCACCACTGCAAGTTTTGTAATAAAATCTAAAATCGGCTCATTTGGGTGGCTGTAAAAAAAGTGCCAGGCACTTTTTTACACACCATTTCAACCCCGTGGCCTCGCTCGTAAGAAAGATCCAATAAAAATAACAATATATCATTAAAAAATTTGCATTGGGTGAATAGGAAGTGCCATACTTATGTTTATTATGTTACTTATGCTAATAACAAAAAAAAACACTACTCTAATGTAAAAAGTAAACAAAAATATTTTATTCTATTAATTTCCATTTACTCAAATGAATGGTAAATGATGCGGAGGTAATGCAATGGTAATTATGTCAGAGGGTAGAATAGTGCCGTAACTAGCTTTCCAAAACGAGGTAAAATTAGATCTGTAGTAACCAATTATCATGTATGGAGATAATACAATGAAGTGCCTTATGAACTTTGGCACTAGATGAAAAAGAGGTATTAATATTAAAATAATTTAATTGCAAAATTTTTAAACGGTTTAATATCAATATTGGTTTAGTAATTTATAAAAAGGTACACTGCAAAACAGCTTATTCATTTCGCAAATAAAAGAAAACCACTGGGGTAGAAAGGTGACGAATCAAACCTTGAACCATCACAATTTTATCATATAATATGGGGTATCAAATTAGACCAGTGATGTAGACAAAGGGAGGGTTTCATTGACCCCTTTCAGGTATTTTATACTGCTTGAACTCCTCCCTTGAAGTATTTCTGGATACACCACTGAATTAGACTCATCTATATATGAAGATTCTTAATTTCTTATACAAAACGTTAGAAATTAAAAGAAATGGGTCACTTTAATTTTTTTGTAAAAGACCTAATTTCCTATACACATATGCATCTTACGTTAGATAAAACTAAACTTCTTTGATCAGAGGAAAATATTTAATCGCTTGAGTACTAGAGGCAGGAAGTAACTAAAATTCAAAGGTTGATGAGACCTTTAATAAAAGAGATAAGCTAACACAGTACTAACAGATATAAATTATACTATAAATAATTGATAACTTCAAAACATGGTTTTCAATTATTTTCAATATGAATACTATCCCTAAAATATTTGCCCAAATGGTACTCAACTACTTACAATTAGTGATACCAGAGGTAGGCTATATAGGCATTAGTAAAGGTCAAATTTGTAGGCCTTGTTTGTATTTAGTTTGTATACACATTATTAGTTGATACGAAACTATTAACTTGGTATTAAGTAAGCTCAAGTTGTGAGCATATTTCAAGTTACTAGTTGAAGGGGTAATAAGTTGTTATTCAGTTGGTAGGAAAGTACTTCTTTTGCTAAAGTTTGTAATTAGTTGGTTTTTAGTAGTCAGGAAGTTGGTTTTAAGTAGTTAAATGTAAAAGTTGATTCTGGTTTAGTTGGAAATAAGTTGATTAATAAAGATGATTTAAGTTATTTTTTAGTAGGCATTTGTCCCAAATACAAACTGAAAACCAAGTTGAAATACAAGTTGTCGTAAGTGGTTTTTAGCCAACTTATTTTTTGGTAAGGGCTGATTTGAATCAAAAGGTTATACGTAGGGAATTTCTTAAATCACAACAGTACAGGCCCATTGTCAAACTAAAGGCTTATTCACACGAATCTTTTTCACCTAAATTTGTTGGCCAACCACCCCAGTTGAACCAAGTTGGAAAAAATTTAGCTTTTTGGTTCAAGTCCCTGAAAAGTTCCTGATAATGCATGTTAACCAGTAAAGAAAATTACTACGAAACATGATGAAAAACATGCATAACAATGATATTAACAATCATTTTTTTTGTTTACTCAAAAGATGAATAAAGTATATTATATTAAAACATTAGATGTTAAGAGTTTATCACAAAACTCGGGAACAGGCACTTAAATAAGGAGTGCACCATTACAAAAATGCCAAACATTTTCTGTTTATGGTAATTATTCTCTGAAAATTTTGTACAGACTCTTTTGGGTAAATAGATCATTATTGGATATGGAACCCTCTTCAATTCCACAAACAAATTTAGCCCCAAAATGCCCCATTTTTACTTTTCGGTACACTGCTCAAAGGTAACGATTTATCAAAAATAAATAACATAAAGTACAAAAAGTCTGAGACTATGGTTTTGGAGGCTAGATGATATTTACCAAGTTATATAATTTAACGAGCTCCCTCCGGGAATTTTTAACAAATTCAAATATTAAGTAAATTTCCAAAACATTAATAATGTACTTTGTATCGCAATGCCCTGAAATATAGTTCTATTTAATGTTGCAAATCTCTTTTGGCATGTAGATATGCTTGACACTTCCTAGAGCACGCAAATTTAATATTTCTTTTTCTTTAATATAAGCCGGTAAGCCTAAAGTGGACAAAAAACTTGTTTCAAGCAAACTTTTGAAAGAAATTTTTTAGATCACTCAGGCCTTTTTTCTGGGAAGCAATTAAAAATATTTCAAAGTTTAGATAGAGATGAAAGTACCACAGATATTAGAGAAGTTATAAGATTTGTTTCTGAATATAAAGAAAAGGATATCTATTCCATTTCCTTGTACATCAATTTGATGAAGGGCATTGTGATAAATGAAGATTTCATTAAAAAATGACTAACTTTGAAGCACTATAAAAATAAACCTCAATATTCCTAAGCATGCGAAACCGCAAGTTTGAATCACAAGTTATTTCTTGCACCCTAACTAGCAATTTGAGCTACTTTAGAAGAGAGATTACGTAATAAAGATCGAAATTAATTGGGTGATTTTACGAAACCAAGGTATTGCGTCATTACTTGGTAAATATAATGTTAACAAGCCGCAGTCCCGGACTATATATAATATTATTTATATTTGGATTTACTTAACTTTGACTTTGAATAACTCTGTAGGGCCTTTAATCTTAGCCATGTAAAAATAACCCTAACATAGTCGTCAGCCCTTGGACTAGTGGGCGCCACCCTGTAAAGCGGGCAGTCAGGGGTTGTTATGGCAGGATCATTCACCTCTGGGTAGTAACTAGGTGGAGCCCTTCCATAAACTGCAACCTTGTACCTCTTCGTGGTGGAAGGGAGTAACACGTGGAGGGGTAACCCTTCATGATGGCTAACTAAGGCTCTGCTTCTTCCTCAAGTTAAGGTGTAAGGTATCGTGCTGAGGGCTAAATGGTACCGGGAAAGCGAAAATACGGTATCACTAACGATCCCTTCGCAGAGCCAGGTGAAACACCGTTGTAATTAGCCCTCCACCCGGGAGGAGGAGGAGTACAGGGTTTTGACCTCTTACTTTCCTCCATACTCGTGGGATCATTTATGATCTCAAAACAAAAACAAAACCAAAAAAATGAGCAAGGGTCTACTTCCAGCAGCACCCGGCTTGATTTGATGGAGGGTCTGGGTCACCTTCGGATGTTACCCGACCCTCAAAAACGTCGATACGCAATGCACGCCGCAAGGCTGCAAGGATCGATAAGGAGGTTCAGTCATCCTCGGGTGACAAAGTAACCCCTTCACTTAAGAGGCTCAGATCAGAGGATTCCAATCCCTCGCCTGGGTCTTCTTAATCTGCGGCCAAAAAGGCTAAGGAGCATCCAACTCCTATGTCCTACAGTGACGCAGTAGGGTTGCCTAAGATGGCCATTGTAAAAGATGGCTTTCCGAACAACCTTATCACAGGAGGAGATGGGCGCCGTCCAGTGTGGGATTCTGGAGAAAGTTGATGGGACACCTTCGAGTGAACCTCTTCCTTTCATCAGGAATTTCCAGCTGGTCGGAGGTGCTATCACATATCTCTGTGGGGATGCCCCAACCGGGGAGTGGTTAAGGAAGGCCTTTGACCACAATGAGGAGGGAACGAAACTTTTAGTAATAAAGGCTAGTGAACGACCGAAACCGGTCAAGGTCATCTTCAGGACTAAGGATGTCTGGACGAAGAATCCAGAGGTCCTTCTAAAGAGGCTGCACCTCTATAACAACAAGCTCATTACGAGCTGTTGGAAAGTGGTCACTTCTGTCTGTGACAAGAACTTCATTCGGTGGATTTTCCCCTAAACAGGGGTGGATAGGGGGACTTTTAAAGTCCTTAAAAATCCTAACAACCCAGCGCAGCCTGAAGCGGTGGCAGAGGACTCTGCTACTGAGATGTCAGACTTTGATCTGGCAAGAGAGCTGGGTGATATCACCCTGGGCTCCATGTCGGACATTTCCGACATCACGGTGGTAGAGAACACCTCCACCGGCCCAGAAGGGTCTGTCCAACCCACAGGGGCATTAGGTGAAGATGCAAGTGGTTCAGCTGGTGATGGAGGTAGGGTCAGCCCTGTACCCACCCCCTTAGCTGGCGAGTAGCCCAGCACCAACACCGGCAACTGTGGTTGGACATGAAGGTGATACAGATTAATTTGCATCACTGTAAGGCAGCCTCGGCAGTTCTCTGTCGCAGGTTTGTTGTGGATGCCCTAGACGTGGCCCTCATACAGGAGCCTTGGATCCAAAATGGAAGAATCCTAGGGCTCAAAAATGCAGGTACTGTTCATTATGACTACAAATCTGCTAATCCTAGAGCATGTATTTTGATACGAAAGGGTATTCACGCTCTTCCTCTTTCATTATACCAATCTAGGGATACTGCCACCATAAAAATCTTCTCTTCATCAGCTGAATTAATGATGGCTTCTGGCTATTTTCCCTATGATGCTCACCACGTTGCATGGGGCAGCAGTTACTGCAACCAACGCGGTGATGACTTAATGGAATATCTGGTTAGTACTAAACTTCATATTCTTAATAAACACAATATACCAACTTTTGTTACAAGTAACAGGAGTGAGGTTATTGACTTAACTCTGTGCACAGAAAATGTATTACACTCTATGAACAATCACATTCGGATCGTAGGCAAATATGTTTTGGTCAAACCTGCCCAGGTAGTTACCAAAATACGCAATCCTAGATCAACTAATTGGCCTAGGTATAGGGAAGACCTTGATCATCACTTACGGGGATGTGGCTCTAGGCTCTCCTCGGTGCTGGAGCTCGAAATGCTGTTGATCACATGCAACAGTTCATAATCGACTCCTACCACCAAAACTGTCCTGCAAAATCTACCAACCAGCCAAGGTTAGTTCCTTGGTGGAACAATGAGATTGGTAGACTTCGCAAAACTACTCGTAAGCTTTTTAATAGAGCTAAGAGGACGGGTGATTGGTCAGCCTATAAGCAGATCGACCCTCACTTCCTATCATAAGGCCATCCGAGAAGCCAAACAGGTTTCCTGGAGGGATTTTTGTGAGAGTAGCATTGGAAGTAGTTCTGAATCAAGTTTTAATTCTTACTATAAGAAGTTGTATGCAAGTTCAAAAAACGAAACCTTGCTATATAAGTCAGTAAACAAAAATTGGAACATCAACGATAAAAAAAATTATAACTCTTATCACTAATATTTTACAAAATAGAGCCATTTCAAGTCAGAGCTTATTAAATCCCAGTTTTTAAAAAGTTCACTGAAAAATGGAATTGGGGAATTTTGTTTTAGGAAAATTGAAGAAGGCTCCATATCTAATTAAAAGAGTATGTACAATATCTGGAAAATTAACACAGTACATTATTAGAACCAGACATACAAACTACAAGCAAAATTTAGTTTTTATCCTTGCTTAAAAACACTTTTGTGCTTCTGTTGCTGCAAGAGCAATCAGCTTAAACCATTAATACATAAGAAAACAAATTTTCCTTAAATTATCCTTAATATGAAACATGGCAAACTCAATCCACGGCCTGGAGTAAAAAGAACTTCCTCCATTAGGCACTCAGAAAGAGTAGCAATAGAAATTACCACAAAAATGTGAAGGGGAGGAGAAGTTTCAAACTATTGTTAAAGAACCTTACCGTTCATTGGAATTATCGTTAAATATTTCAATCCATCGTTTTCTTAGATCTGCAGAGGTTGAGCCATCCATGCGAAAATAGTCTAAAAAGTTATTTATGGGAAAGGCTTAAGTTTGGACTTAATGGAGTTAAGAGAAAGACAATGACAAATTTGTGGCGTGTCGCACAAATTTCAATTGTTTTTGTAAATTAATAGAGATTAATCATACCTAACCCTTGAACCCAAGATCCAATTGCATCAAGATTCATTTTATTAGCATTTGTATGGTCTTCTGAAGATCCATTAATTATAGACTCATCTATAACACTACTAAATTCTTGCGTCTTTGCATCTTCCAGTGATAGGAGCTCTTCAATCAGATCAAGTGTTAGTAAACTTTGACTGAATATCAACCTGAAAAGGGCAAACCTATAAAATATCAATAACTTAATCTAATATATAATTAGATAAATTATTTTCGTACACTTTATCACCAATGGCGGAACATTCCTTTAAAATCTCGAAGAGGATAACCATTTTTCCACTTAGCTCCAATTTATTGATCTCATCTTCAGGGACAATTTTTTCCCACCACAATGTTTCTTTCTGCTCTTCTTCCGATTCACTTTCTTCAGATTTTTTTATACCTTAGATATAAAAAGTTTATTACAGAAATGCTATAAATTTTGTTACAAAAAGATGTATTAGTATTCAATCTCAGCCTAAATTTAGCAATAAAGGTATGGTAACATTTGATAAAATTTTGGGCAACTGAAAATATTTTAATTTTCAGAAATATTCCCTTACCAAAAAATAAGTTGTCTAGGAACTAAAAACCCTACCTAAAAACAACTTTACACCAACTAGACTAGACTTAAAACCAACATAAAAAATATTACCAAAAAAATAAGATCTCTAGGAACTTGGTTTTAAGTTTGTATTTGAGACAAACCCTTACCAAAAAATAATTTGGCTAAAAACCAATTAAAACAACTAATATTTAAACTTGCAGTTTTAAGTTTGAATTTGGGACCAATTAGGGATTGCAATTGCTGAATCCCTCATCCAGCAATCCAGCTGGATCCAGCACATTTTTCGGTCTGCTGGATCCAGCACCACGTAAAATATATCCGCTTTGAGAGGCCAAGGGGAAAAAAATCGGACACTTGGAATGTAAACAGATGGCAGCAAATTGTTTATGATTGCAATTAAGAAGTTCGTAAACGAGTTTGGTAGTAATGTTATGGATTTAGATTTTATATCAATAAGCGATAGAAGTTCAGTCATTATTTCAAAAAAATCATGCATACTATCCTCCTGAATTTGTAAGCAAATTTAAAAAACTAACCAAGTCTTAATAAATGCTAAGGAATTTTGCGAATTGTATGTTACTTTAAACCACTTAGTTATAATTTCTAACACTTTATTTGTCATACTTGATGATCTAATACTATAATTATTTCCCCATAAAACATACATTAACACCAAACATCATAGATCGCCAACAAACTAAGCCTTGTGTTCCACTCTTTAGAATCCTAGCTGACGCGTGTTTATAACCGAAAATCCAAACATTCGAGTGAGTGATGCGTTAAAATAAGACCACCTCCTATTAAACCCCCCCCTTGTACGTTGGCCTTGTCCATGATGCATCCTGACTGGCAGAATATAAAAATGATCTCTATATAAATAGATCCGTTCTTGATATTTGCAGAAGTGCCTAATAAACTCTTTTGGGGGAAGTATTCCACTTCAGTTTATTATTGATACATCATTCGACGGACCTTCAAGGGTTTTACTTAAACACGGCATAATACAAACACGTGCTACTCGCAGATGGTGATAATCCTACACCAGACCTGCGCTCGCCACCTGCTGGCGGCATACTAAAACATCTTTTAATTAACACGTCTTGGCTGTGATGACATTTAACATTGCCAATAAAATTATGAAAGGTACCTTTTTCAATAAGTTAAAAAAATTTTGGTAAATTGAATATTTAATTTCTTTTAAAATAGGAAAGAGTGTGAATGGAAAATGTATTTAAAAACTTAGCGGGAAAATAATTGCGTTGTTTTATAAATACTGCTAAAATTACCCTTACCAAAAAATAAGTTGGTTTTTAGTTGGTATTCACATTTGAGTTGATATTAAGTTGGTTTTAAGTGGTCAGCATATTTCAGTAAACTAGTTAAGTTGGTAATAAGTTTGTGGGAAAATGCCCTTTTCTTTAAGTTGGTATTTAGTTGGTTTTAGGGGGTCAGAAAATTACATATTATTTTTTAAGTAAGTTTTAAGTTGGCTTTAAGTGGTCTTTATTAAGTAACATTTTAAGTAAGTTTTTAGTTGGTTTTAAGTTGGTGTTAAGTTGTTTTTAAGTAGGTTTTTAGTTGGTTTTAAGTTGGTGTTAAGTTGTTTTTAAGTAGGTTTTTAGTTGGTATTTGTCTCAAATAAAACCAACTTAAATAGTTCTTAGACCACTTATTTTTTGGTAAGGGTAATCTTACAAATTTCTTACAACTTACACCTGATCGCCGAAATACAATTTATAGGCATACTACAAAGAATCATAAGTAAATGAAAGAATGGACATGGTAAATAATTCAAGATTTAAAATGTGAATACTTAACAGCCAGGATTAAAAATGCTGCTGATAAAATTAATTTAATTTTGAGATAAATTATACATATTTTTAAAACTTAGTTTGTACATATGTTTCTTATCCTACTAGAAACAACTGCGATGAAGAGATAACTTTGAACATAGGCATTTGTACCTTACGGATTATGTGTTTCTGTTATAATGTAATTACTTTAGTCTGTTTTCTTATAAATTGTATTTTAATTAAAACAAAAATACATTTTGAAAGTAAAATATACTTAAAACATACACATTCGGCAATATCATAATAATATTTATTTATTTTCTTTAAAAGTTGCATCCGTAATGACAAAAGTTTTCGTAACCTTCAGAAAACAGCTCTGTCATGATTATGGTTAACATATTTTATAGAAAAAAATTCTTTAAAGCTTTAACAATGTTATACAGTTAGCTTACCATTTATAAGTTCAACATTTTTCCAACAAATAATCACTACCTGAGAGAAAGTCGGGATACGTGACTTCGGGAAAATATTTTAAGAATATACTTCAGTGTTTGTACATTACATGAAGTTAATATCTATTTTTATATTATTTGTGTTAATGTTTTTAAATACATAACCAACATTAGATTATTATTGTCATTATACTGGATACTAAACTACTACTTGTTTCCAAAAGAAATAAGACTTTCTCGGGTACTGCAATATTGTTTATTTATTTACCTTCAGTTCATTCACATGGTAATTTTTCGAAACACTCTTCAACAATAACATTTATTTCCTAGACAATAAATTTATTGCATTCATCAATGAAAACTAGTTAAAATTAATAATATAATACATGCAGGCTGCCTTTTAGCAAGCCAAAGCTAAAAAACTACATACTTTATCCTCCAGACTGCAGAGTCAAGTTTCTTTTCTGACTAAGATCCCTGTCATCGTTTCATAATTATTGTTTAACTGAATTAGTTAAACAATCTTTAACATAAAAATTACTTTACATATCTTTTGTCTATTTAATTTATAAGGAAAAACAGTAGATCAATTTATAATTGTTGCCTATAGCTGGGTCTAAAGACTCCATTTTATTTTTAAAGCTCAAAAGCCTCAAATCCGCCCAGTGACGTCATAATTCTAAGAACCAATGGAAAGCGCCGCGGTTTTTGAACTGTCGCGGAATGATATATCATCAAAATAACACAGGTTCGTTGAGAAATGGAATACTTCCCCCGAAGCGGCTTATTATGAACATCTGGTATTAGACATTTGTCCACTTTCAGATTTAACTGTAAAAAGGAAACTACTATTCGTATGGCCTTACTTCTTTTTTTTGATGTCCATTTAGTAATGACTTCTTCAGCTGAACTATTTCCAGCGGATTCAGATTCTGAAACATGTCTGAAAGAAATAACTTAGATTAAATTATGAAATATTTTATTAATTTCATTTATTATTAAATTATTTAGATACGTGGCTCAGTGAAGATAGAAACAAAAGCTTACATACATAATACAGTAAAAAGTTCAAGTTTATATTAAATAGTATAAATTATAATATTAAGTAACGTATATAACCAACAGGATAAAATTAAAAATTGGGCTGAAGTTAACTACAGCGGCCTCATTGATTTTTATTTTTATTTTGCTTGCGCCTGATAGACCTTGTCAAGTAGATGGCGAGGGTATTTTTTATTTTGGTCGCAAATTATGATTTAATTTTTTAATTTAATAAAAAAATTGCACATTTTTGGGCATTTTCACGTTCTTGTTGTAATTATTTTCGTTGTGTGTTCGCTGACACCACAGTTTAGGTTGCCGACACCACGTGTTTTTCAGTCCTAAAAATTTCCGTTAGTTTATAAAATAAATGAAAAGTTTTGTTAATTTTGGGAAATTTATAGGTGTTTTGTATTTTTTGGCCGAAAACGCTTATTTCATTTTTTAATTTAATTTAAAATTTTGCACTTTTTTTGGCCTTTCCACGTTCTTTGTTGTTATTATTTAGATAACTTAAAATTATATACATGATGCTTAAGGTCGCGTTATAGATGGCCCATAGCTTTTTTTAGTATGGGGTTGGGGAGGCGCGAGTGCGCGGCGTCGTCAGGCGCCAATACAGGGAATTTTAAAGTTTTGTAAATTCTTCGAATTTAGTAACGTCTTTTACGTGTTTTGGATGTAATTATCTACACCGCGGCTTGTTACTAACCGTTTGTTTCGTTTTTCACTGTTTCAGTTAGTGTTACTTTTACACGTTTTAGTTTTGAGTCCGTGTTAATATTCACTCTGTGTTTGTTTTACACATCTTAGGCCATTTTTTACGACCTTCACTAATTAAGATCCCTACTAGCCAATATTAAACGGTAGCACTGGTGGCTGCCAGAAATATATTTGAAGTGGCGTAGCAGGATTTCAGTTCAACGAAACAATGTGATGATGTATTGAAATCATTTGGTTCATAAAACCATACCTTTTGGGAGCATGAATTCCTATGCCTCCTCCCCTGATCTATTGATAAATCGAGTGGCATAGCCAGAAATCCTTCAAGGGAGGTTTCAAACTACATAATATACCTGAGAGGGAACGGGAAGGGGGTTAAATTTTAGTACTGCCATAGCTACACCCAAGGGGGGATTTTGACACAGAAACCCTCCCCTTGTCTACGCCACTGGAAAAATCATACCTTAATATAAATAAAAAATTTTGTATACACACTTTTTACTACTTTTACTTGTACTAGGCTTGGGATTTTCAATATTAACTTCATCTTCGCTACTTCCTGTTGCTGAAGGGTCAGTACGGTCATCAATAAACGAGCCTATAGATGAGCCATCATCATTTAGTTCTTCTTTTAAAGCCTGAAAAATGTTAAAATCAAAATTAAGTTAAATTTAAGTTAATAGTGAATAGAGAAATAGAAATAAGTCAATTTATGAAAGTTAGAACAAGAACCCATGGCACTTTAAGGAATAACTCAAATTAAATCATGAAGCTTGTTTTTATCATTAACTTGGTTCATTAAAGCTTACAGGTTTTCATATTTTAACTAGCTAAGAAAATTACTTGTGATTCTTAGACAAATACCTGTACTTTGCCCTCTAACTCCTTCATGTACAACAACGGAAAATATATTACAATTTGAATTTGATTGGAATTTACGTAACAAATCTATTGATAACCATAAATTAACGTATTTTTGTATTTTTTCTGGGCAATAGAAATAATTTTCAAAACTCTATAATGAGTTGTGCTTCAAGTCATTAAAACGAAGCCCCATGAGACTACATAATCCAATTTTAAATTCATGGTAGAAATTAAGAAATAATGAAATAATATCATAGCATATCAAGAGAAAATAGGGGAGAGTGTAGCTTTTTGCCGAACGCGTGCGTCGCCTTGTTTGAGGGGCAAAAAAATCATCAAGAAGAGTTGTCAGCCCCCCCCCTCCCGCAGAATTAGCCTCTTCACATTTTCATGAGTATCTCGTTTTTTTGTTACCATGCGCTCAAAAATAGTTAGTTTCTAATTTTAATTTGAAATTGAGTTAATGATTGTTTCATATGATATATTTATGTTATATTATACTTATAAATAAAAGGCCTGTTAAGAGTAAATTTTTATTTTCAATTCCGAAATTTAGATCAAAGGGATATTTCGTCACATGTCTGCTAAGCTTTGTAGTAGTCTGCCTGCCAGTAGTTATACGGTTTATGTCAAGTCAAAACGGCAACACGAGGAGTCATTAAACCCAGTCATTTTGATATATGATTTTGAGTTAGACGAAAGTGGAAGTTACAGAAAACCAGAGATAAACATTGCAGCGTATGGAGCTTAAAACTCCCACCATCCGTTGTAATCGAAGTGATCCTACCAGATGTCACCGCTGCCGCCAAAGCACATAATTTTTTATTAGTATATTTTTTATATTGGTTTTCCTTAATATAAAAGGGACATTTTTTGAGTTTTTAAACGTAGAAGAGAAGCGTGGATATTGAAAGCGAAAACTATAATTATCAGAAGCGCGAGGACATGGATATTTGGTGAGAAAAGGACTTAATTGAAATTAATTTATTATAATGCTTTATTTGATTTGTTTATTGAAGAATTTATTAAATAAGAAATAAATTGTTTAATATATTTATTGGTAAAATTGATTCTTCCACCTACGCTATCAAAGGCTTAGATTAGTGTTCAGTCACACACGTTGATTAACTGAGGGTTAATCTCGAATATAGCTGGTGGAAGTTCACTGTCTCTGTATATTACGTTGTGGTATCACAGGGAAGGGGCTCCCCATCCATTATAACGTATCCCAGATTACCTCAGTCAGCACTATATTCCCGAGAAGAATGACGTTGGGGTCCCATGATTTACATGCGTCTTTATTGGTTCTCGCTCACAGGGGGGGGGGGGGGGAGTTTGAATAGATTGAGCGGGCCCTCAAACAAGGTAGCAAGCGAAGGGAAAGGTGATTTTGGTTTTAAGAGCTACACTCTCCCCTATTTTCTCTTGGCATATGTAACATAATCAGACATAAGTATGCCATACATGTATTTTCTTTAATGAAACCTTTTGATAGAAATTAGTCAGTAACGTAGAATTTAAATGTGACATCGCTCGTTACTGGCTTCAGTAAATTAAACTAAGGCTCTTGCCTCCTGATCAATAGCACAAGGAATAAAATAATTTTACAATCCACTAATTGTTCTGTGTGAAACAATGCCTCATTATAATGTTACACAGAGACATACTTATGAGTCATTATGTTACATACACTCATACATAATGATAAAATGAATATATAATTTAAAATGCCTTGTTAAATCCCTGTATAATTTATGGTAACCAGGTCTGGGGCACCACTTGGTAATATAATTTAAACAGGTTACAAATATTTCAGGGAAGAGAAATACGAAATATTTTTTATGTAAACTGGTCAGCAGCTCACACTAAGCCATTGTTTTCTAAATGTTCTTTAGTAAATATAAATTAAATGGTACACTACTTCTACATGAAATTTATACATACTAATATAAATGGACCCAAAGAATACAAATTATTTGATAAAGTAACCAAGGTCCATCCCAGAGGTACCGTATAATTATTAAGTTAACCTTTTTGTAGAACCACAACTAAACTAAATTTCTTATTATGGAGTTAGAAAGTATAACATGATATACAAAAATTTTATCAGCTGTGTGTCGAAGTGTAGTTTTACAAGAAAACTAAAGGAAGCAATATTAGACCAAACAATAGGTCAAAAATAAACTTTATCTGTGTTATTTATTAAATGCAACTTATTTCTGATTGTCTAATTTATTTTTTCTATTTCTATAAAATGATTTTATTGATTGTTTTTGGTTTAAATGGGGCCTATAAGTCTCAAGATGACTTGGCCTCTCCACTCTACTTAACTTTATACATCAAAATAAAAAAAATAAAATAAAATTGATTTAAAAAAATAAGTTGATTGATTTGATATCCCTATCTTAGTTTAGTTTTTATATACCTTTTGATCTGCTCTTTTTTGTTGCATTTTCATAAGTAGAGGATGCGTCCAAATAAGTCTCAAGATCGCAAAATCTTTGAATAGTTGTGTTCCATTTGCAATTACTGTGCCATTGTTTTTATTCATAGCATAGTTGCTCAAATAATGAGAGTACAACGCTATTTGCTTTTCTGTCAATTTTATGCTCAATACATATTCATGTTTTGGTGGTAGGAATTTGCTGACATGACCATAATCACATCTCTATAAAAAAAATAACTTTAGACTTAAAACTTTCAGTTAATCAAAAGTTAATTAATAGTGGCATTTCTCTCAAAATTTATTCATCAACTTCTCAGAGGCCTTATAGTTGATACTTTTCAGATCTATGTATCTTAATTACAAAAAAATTAATACTTGATTGAGGTAAAAAAAAAGGTAGGGGATCAACATCACTATTCCAAGCGCAGGTAATAGCAAGGGTTAGGGGGGGACTTTGCAATTTATTACACTTTAATTTTTAATATGGTTTACTGTTGCTCATATTCCTTCACATTGCCTAGTGCCTCTCCTAGTTTCAGTTTCTTTAAATCTCCTTGAGGAAATAATACTTTACCGAATCATGTATTTTAATAGCCTATCATGTTGCATTTTCAATACACCCAAATGCCCCATCAGTCAATGGTCTAGCACCAAAAACAAATTTAAATTTCGCAGCCAATATTAAACTACCCTATCATGTTGCACCCCAATGGACCACTAAATGATATGATTCTTTTGGAGCACTTTAGGATTAAGCTTGTGTCAACATAGCTTTAGCTTAAATTTATTTATTATTATTAAGGATAATATATAACTGTTACGAACTTATTATTTTTGTGTGCATATAGTCCCAAAGTCTAAGGAATTTATTATGTTTTTAAAAAGTATAACATTGACAATAATTACATACCTGAACACAGCCTTCTAATAATTTGTGCAAAATATGGACTCGTTTTTTCATAACTTTCACATCTTGAGGTGTTGAATCGGCACACTGTCCATTATTTATTGGATTCACAAAACGATTTTTAAACTCCTTTTCTGTTCCTACAAGATGAGGCTTAACAAAATGAACCATGGTGTGATCTATAAGTCATATATTAAAAACATGCATTGACATAATTAGTTAAATTTCATATTGCCTCGCTAAGCAAAATAAATCATTAATGATGTTATGTTGAAGTTAGGCCTTATATTTATGGCAAACTTTGAAATGACAAAAACTGTGGTTTTATAGGGAATAAATAGTTGTACATCGCAAAAAAACCTTCTTAGCGGGTATAAGATTTTAAAGTCGACATTGCTCTTTGTACATATTGAAGTAAACAGTAATGGCTAGCTAACATACTGTCAAGAAAGTTATGAGATAAAAATATAGGAAATACATGAATATATAAGCATATTGATATCCATATAAGCATATTGATATCCATATAAGCATATTGATATCCATATAAGCATATTGATATCCATATAAGCATATTGATATACATATAAGCATATTTATATCCACATAAGCCATCTATTAACATACAAACGAAAATTTTTCTACAAAAAAATAAATGGTACTTGCATTCTTTTAAATTATTCTGCAGTGGGGTTCCAGTAAGAACAATTCTTCTTCCAGTGCGTATTTTAGACATAGCTTTAGCTATTGCAGATGAGGCATTCTTCAATATATGCCCTTCATCACATATAACAATATCGGGACCTATAATTATAAGATAAATTTTAACTAATTTTAATAACTTTTAATGTCTACTAAAAACATCGCTACGATACCTGGATCCACAAGACAACTCAAATATCTTTCTTTGACTTTTTTGGGAATACGAGCACGTGATTTTTCTTGCGTCAAATTTCTAAACGTTTCATAGCTTAAGATAAGTGCACCACCTTTTCTCTGCCATTTTTCCAACAGATCAGCTCTATCGTAATGTGATTTAGCATTTGTCATTTCATACACCTATATAAACAAATTTTAAAATTAGATTTCTAATAGTTTTATTTGCAGCTTCCAGTTTCTGACTGAAACATTTAAAATGACCAAAAAAAGGACATCAATTATCTTTTTCCCAGCACATACTAGGGTTGATGACTTTTTCCTATTTATTCAACGTTTTATGCCTCTTTAATGGATTGGTGATTTGAATTAAATTTAATTACTATTTAACAAGCAAATTTAAATTAGGTTCACTCGATATTGACAATGCTAGACGGCCTACTTTTGTAAATTTTCATAAATTAATTGAAGTATAATAGGGATTTAAATCAATGATTTTTTTTAAATCAGACAACCCTCGCACATACCGGATCGACAAATCAAAGAGAAAATACATAAAATAATACATACTAGCAGTCAATGGGAGGGTCAGTGTTTCAAAGCCAACAAAAATTAATATATACTCATTTAAACTTCTGCTTGACCCACACAGTTGTGACGCAACTCAAATTTTAAAATTAACCATTAATCAGCATACTATTTGAATAAGATTTTGGTTTGGGGCACAGAAAACCAATGTCCAAGGTATTCATTTATAACAAGAAAAAATGTTGTGAGTACACATTTATTATTATTAAAACCAAAATAAAACCAATAGATAAGTAAATAAGTTTTTCTTAAAAGGTATTCCAATAAAGAAGCATTTTATTATTATTATAATCAGTTCTGTACCAATTGACATGCATGGAGGAAATGATAAGAAGGGACTACTATATGATTATCAAATTGTAATGATATATCAGAGGGTAGTTTACTTTTCATTCATCCTCCCTAAGGAACGGTTGCATTATTTCTTTGCCATCCCCTAACATATCTATATCTCAATAATTTTTTGGTTAAAAAGGAACACCTAACGTTTAATTATGTGGACTAACTTAGTCAGTCTTAACTTTTGTAAGAGTATCTTAAAGCTAAATCACATACGAGTTTTATTTTCTACACAACTATTCAGTTTCAAATCAGAAAAACAAACTAATTTCTCTAAAATACTCACATTTATTTTCAAATCCTTTGGTTTGAGCCAAATTTTGAATTCATTTGCCCAATTAAGAATGGTATTGTAAGGGCAAACAATCATGGCTCTTTTGATATATTTGTTGATGTGATCATTCTTTAAAAGTGTAACGAGGAAAGCAATACATTGTAATGTTTTGCCTAAACCCATACAATGGGCTAGTACACAACCAGCTCCTTTTTTATCCTTCAGTTGTTCTAACGATTCTATGACACATTCCCACATGAATTTTACACCTTAAAAGTGAAGAAAAAGGTGAATTATAAAGTACTCAGATGAGTGTTATGATTTTAAAACAATTTAATTTGTATTACTCAAAATGCTCTTTTTAAAAATCAACCAAAACTACACCCCTAAAAATGAAACTTATCTTTCTACTTCATTACAAAGTGTGTACAAAAATATACTTGTTTTGTGAAATTTTTAAGAATGAGTTCGTGTCTGTTTAAAACTTTTAGCATTATACAGGCAATAAATCTTTAATATTCCCTCTCATTGATTTCAGCAACATAAACACAGTGTACTGAACTTACCATTGACCTGGTGAGGCTTAAGTCGCTCTAAAACTTCTTCTGGAACTTCAACTAGCTCCTCCTTACTTTCTTTATGTACTTGCAGCACTAATTTTCTTGTCACAAGATCGCCATTCTCTGTAGTCCCCTCAGTTATCACATTATACTAAAAAGAGCATAAAACAATCTAATATCACTAGCACTTCCGTGACAAAATCCCTTTTGAAATTACAGTTTTTAGGTTTATATTTTTTTCCTAATAATAATAATAGAAGCTTTATTGAAAGGATCATCTTTTAAGTGAAAACCTATTTACAAAAGAGTCCATTGCGCGATTTAACTTAGATAAATTAAAAAACGGAGAAGGAAAAACACACAATCAAGCATATTGAGCATTATTGTACAAAATTAGTTTTATAAAACTGAAATATTTCTTTTTTAAAGGCATTTAAGGTCACAATAGATTTATAAGAATTGGGGAGGCTGTTCCACAAAGAAGCACACTTAATTTTGACACTGTGTTTGGAGTGTTTATAGAGATTAATAGTAACACTCTTAAAGTATCTGATTAAAATTTAACACTACACTAATGTTACACACAAGATTTCTAGCTTTAAAGAATACTATAAGCAATGTACTTACATATTTTTGGCGATCAAGAACTCGTTTTCTTCGCTCTTTTTCAGCTAAGGCCGCCTTTTTTGTAGTTTTGTCTAAGTTTTCCTCTCCCACAATTTTCCTAATCTTCTTTCTTCCTTTACCGCTAGGTGTATTTGGAGTACAACCATCACTATCTACCTGAAATTCAAAATACCGTTACTATAATACTAGCAGAAAAAAATTAAACCCTTAAAATCAAAACAATGGTTTCCAGTAAAAACTTGCAGAGAATAATATTAACCTCTTTAATGTCACTGTCAGAATCAGATGAATTAGAAAGCTGCTTAATTCTCTTCCTTTTTTTCGCTTGTGGCTTTCTCTTTTTAGTATTTTCTTGCGCCAATGAAGCAATTGAAGAAGCCGAACTTGACTCCGAAGCAGAATCAGAATTATCAGAAAGTAGTATGACTTTCCTTTTGGTACTAATACATATTAATATTACATCAAATTCTGGTCAAGTCAGAAATTTGTAATACATCTCTTACAAGAGAAAGTATCCATTTATGTCATAAAAATGAAACATGCATCTTTGCAGGCTTAATACAGTTGTCAATGGGTGTAATTTTCCCATCAAACTGCAGAAGAATCAGGACCAAAAATTTAGAGTGTATTACTATCCATGATGATGAAAAAGTAAAAAATACACCTCCTAAGGATTTTTATTATTTATAAATCATTTTCCCTTGGGAATGGTTTTATAAAATTGTTCTATGACATTACGTATTACACAACTTTTCCCTTGGTAACATTTTGAAAAACAAGAAAGATACATGTTTTAAGTGAATAGCAGATGGATCCTTCTCTCAAGCAAGATATATTATAAACTCTTACAACTTAATACAAACCTTTTCTTATTATTCTTAGCAACACCAGAACTCTTATTGGAGTTTGATTTAGCACTAGCAACACTTCCCGTATTACTGGAGTCATCAAGATTCAAATTTAGAAGTTTATCATATTTTGGTCGTTTTTTCTTTACAACAAAGTCCTCATCAGAACTATTATCCTTACTGGATTTGACTTCTTTTTCATCACCTGATTCATTTTCAGCACTTTTAGAATCAGGGCTGTCACTATTTTTATCATGCTTTATTGATTTGGAAGCTTTCTTTTGAGATTTATCCTTCACACTTTTTCCTGAGTCTAATGATGACACTGATCCTATTAAAATTTGAAAGAAAAAGATATTTAAGTTATGCTGAATATATAACATTTGTCTTGTGAGGGTGGGTACATTTAACAAGAAATTTAAGTCCAACATATTCTGAAATACTAACCCTTTTTATTATACTGACATTTTGAATATTTTAAGGACGCTTCATCTTGAATTCTTGATCAAAATACCTAGGAAACAATCTACCAAATCTACAAAAACTCAGTCCTTCATACTTTTGGTTTTATAACCCATTAAGTTGGTGAGATTGCCATAAATCTTATATTTATCGTACAAAATCTTGTCAACTTGATGTGCACGATTCACTACCTTAGAGCAAGAGTCAAGCAAGTCTGAAAACCCCTATTTGAGAAAAACCAGTTTTAAATTCGAAATCTAGCATAATAATACCCTTACCAAAAAATAAGTTGGTTTTTAGTTGGTATTCACATTTAAGTTGATATTAAGTTGGTTTTAAGTGGTCAGCATATTTCAGTAAACTAGTTAAGTTGGTGGGAAAATGCCTTTTTCTTTAAGTTGGTATTTAGTTGGTTTTTAGTGGTCAGAAAATTACATATTTTTTAAGTTGGCTTTAAGTGGTCTTTATTAAGTAACATTTTAAGTAAGATTTAAGTTGGCTTTAAGTGGTCTTTATTAAGTAACATTTTAAGTAAGTTTTAAGTTGGCTTTAAGTGGTCTTTATTAAGTAACATTTTAAGTAAGTTTTTAGAAGGTTTTAAGTTGGTGTTAAGTTGTTTTTAAGTAGGTTTTTAGTTGGTATTTGTCTCAAATACAAACTTAAAACCAACTTAAATATTTCTTGGACCACTTATTTTTTGGTAAGGGTAATGATAATCTAATAATGAAAAATAGAGTGAAAATATATATTGAACATTTTGTTAGAGTCACTTTAATTTAAAAACACCCAAGGATTCTTATTTTGAATTTCTTTCAATAGTCACGTATCTCGACTTACTTGACTTTTGCTCTCAGGTAGCGTATAGCTATGAGATTTTTTCAATAATTCTAAATGTAAGAAGTTTTGCTTGGTATTTGGTTACCCTTACCAAAAATAAAGTTGGATTTCAGTTGGTATTTAGTTTGTATACACATTATTAGTTGATATTGAGTTGGTATTAAGTAGGCTCAAGTTTCAGCATATTTCAAGTTACTATTAAAGGGGTAATAAGTTGTTATTCAGTTGGTAGGAAAATACTGCTTTTGCTAAGTTTATAATTAGTTGGTTTTTAGTAGTCAGGAAATTACATAATATTTTTAAGTTGCTTTTAAGTAGTTAAATGTAAATGTTGATTCTGGTTTAGTTGGAAATAAGTTGATTAATAAAGAGGATTTAAGTTATTTTTAAGCAGGCATTTGTCCCAAATACAAACTGAAAACCAAGTTGAAATACAAGTTGTCCTAAGTGGTTTTTAGCCAACTTATTTTTTGGTAAGGGTAAGATCTAAACAATAACAGGATGGATAAAGAACTTTCTTAGAAATTTCATGTAATTTCTTGTACACATTCAACTGTCATATCCAGGAGAAAGTGACAAAGGCAAAGTTCATAGTACCCTTCCCCTTATCTCTCAATTTCATATATGTTGTAAAAGCTGAAAGTTTGTAGCAACAATTAAACAATTTAATGCTTATAAAAATAGTTTCCTTGTAAATTAATAAAATAAAATATCTGACCGAGGAGGAGTGTAGTATGAAAACAACTTTCAGGTTCTACTTTGCTACTAAAAATTAATATTGATTAATAAATTACCATCAGAATTTTCACTATCATTTAACAAGCACTTCTTGGTGATAGAATTCAACGTTTCAGGTACATTCAAATCATCATCAAAGAACTAAAAAAGAGGAAAAAGAGATTACTATAAAAATCATAACAACTTAGGTACATAAGTATAAAAAAACTTAAAAAGTTTAAAAAAATCGAAGGACGGAATTACTGTTCCATTTTCAGTCAAGTGCCTTGTACAGAGTAATAGAATTTGATCTACAGTGTTCATTTTTAAACTTTGCATTTTTAGCATTTGCAAACAAAAAACACTAAAATATTAACTTCAATCAATATATTTCATAAACTTTAAGAAAAATTGCTCATTGAATAAGCCACTATTTATGTATTTGGAAGTGCTAAAATTCTTATCCGGCTGCAATTGATTTTATTTCTACTCCCTCAGAGGGAAGATAATTGGACCATACAAAGTATTATCTCAAATAGTTATCTACTACACACAGAAACTACAAGTGAAACTTCAAATTCCATAGAGTAAAACTTCAAAAGATAAGAATTATTCATGAAAGTAATAATTTAATAATATCTGCCAGTTGAAAACAATTAAACTGACATTTTTCAAGACTTAATAACAATTTCAAACTTAAGACATATTATGAAAATATAAAAATCTTACTTTTAACTCATTTTTGTTTGTAATAGAAGCACCGTGATCGGAGCTTTCATTATCAGAATCTGAGGATTCCAAGATTTTACTAATACTGGAGTTTGCAACAGGTTTTCTCTTTGGTGAAACTTTCACTACAAACAACAATTGTTTCCATGATTATTGAAATACACCTCATCCTACATCAAACAAACATGAGTGCCATGTTCAAAGCTTAATTACAAAAAGTAATTATCTTAAATCAATCAAAATAAAACAACATAATTGAGAAAAGGGAGCCATATAAGGACCTAATTCATGATTATGATTTTAGGCTGGCCATGACATGTGATTATTTACATGGAAATAAGTGTGGTGTTTTGCCTTGAAATCTGTGACATGGTGGCAGTTTCAAGGAGGTCCTTATAGGTACAGTATATGCGAATGACCAAGCACCGAATGCAAATGGTTCGATTGAACTTTCACTTGAACTTGAAACAAACACTTGAAATGGGCATAACAATACCACCAGGTGCAATTCCTCACTCCCAACAAAAATAAATTATTAATTAATTTACACATTAAAAATGAATTGACTTAAATCAAATTGATTTTAAGGACCAGCACGGCGCTATTCCAAATATCACCTTATTTGCATTTTAAAAGTTAATAAAGTTATTATAAATAACCCATTTAACTAGCAAATACATATAAACACTCCAAAATAGTTATTTCAGTTTAAATGTCAATTTTTTTTCTAAAAATGGACCACCATGTTCTTTAGAAAAGCCTCAACTATACCTCTCCTACATGTAGAGCAATGGAAGAAGATAGATAATACTGCTAATTCAGCTTGGCGCCGGATGGTAGTTGTTTGTTAAAATTTCATTTGTCACTATCTCCATAAATCCAAAGGTCTTTCAGGCAAACATAAAACTGATCCTTTAAGTCACTAATACAATCTGATTAGATTAGTTGAAGTTGTTAAATTTTTAATCAAAATTAATAATAAACAGGTTAAACCTGTACTAGAAAGCACATAGGGGAAACGTGTAAGTATACAGGTAGCTTGACTGTAGACTAGTATTTACTCTTATGCAATTTCTAGAATGGGCTTAGCCCATTTAATAATTAAACACTATTTTAAATTATCATTAACAAAATCACTTTGTAATTATAAATCTAAAATTAGAATTATCCCCTACCAAGCATGCAATTTTCAAAATAGCTAGTGCACCTTATTGCACAGTAGTGCACCACCAAAAATATTTTATGCACCATCGGGGCAAGTCGGGAAATTCAAAAATCAAAGTGGGGGCTAAGTTAACGACAACCCCCGATATTCGATACTGATAATAATAACATGCCTAATCGATTGAACCAATGATACACTAAAGTGCACCACCAAAATATTTTATTGCACCCTCATAAGGTGGGAAATTTTTAAAAAATGTGCCGTAATATTCAATATTGATAAAAACACACCTAAACGATTACACCACCAAAATATTTTATTTCATCCTCATAAAAAAATGGTAAATTTAAAAAACAAAACTGTGCCTTGATATTCGATATTGATAAAAACATGCCTAAGCAATTGCACCAACAATGCACTACCATGCACCACAGATGTTTCTCATTGCACCATACCCCTTTATTAGATATAATTGAATTTGCTCTTTCCAAGCTTTAAAAAAAATTAAATTATTTGCTGGGGGGAGGCTAAGTTAACGACAGCCCCCAACTTTCAATTTCTATAATTAAAACGTGACTAAATGAATGCACCATGGAGATATTTCATTGCACCGCACTCGTTAAGGAAATATAAAGGGTATTAGTTTAACATGTCTAATCAATTGCACCCTTAATGCAATACTATGCATGGCAGTTAGTTTCAATTGCACCACCCTCCTTTTAGAGATATGACGTATTTCCAAATCAAGCGTTCGGGGTGTCCAATATTAAAATAATAACGTGGGGGCTAGGTTAACAACAGCCCCCCCCCCCCACCCCACATCTGATATTGCTAAAATAACTACCCCATTCGATTGCACCCTCAATACACTACTATGTACTGCAGTTAGTTTTCATTTAACGGCACTCCTTTTGGAGGCATGACGTATTTCCATATCAAGTGTTCGGGGCGCTCAATATAAAATATTAAAGTTGGGGCTAGGTTAACGACTGTTGCAGCTAATGATTTTATTTCAAAAATGACTTCCCAACTGTAAGATATAGTCGACATTTTTAGCAGCTTATAAAACAGGCGTAAACGTGAATGTCTACGGTTTTCCTAACGTTGGAAAAGGAAAGTCGTAGACGATAGGGATTACGGTTGTCTTATTAGCTGCTGAAACTGTGTAATAGAAATATGAAGATCAAGCTTAGCTTCGTTGTCGTGCACAACATCAAGTAGCTTAATCTGAAGGTATAGTAAAGTGTAGGGCCAATAATAAAGATGCGTATTCTAGATACACGGGCTGGAAATTGGGGTTTAGGGTGGGGGGAAAATACGCGAATAAACGATATCTAAAGGGATGTTAGTAGTTAATGTTTGCTTTATCATAAATTAACTAGATCTTTTCGATATTAACTGAACTGAATAGTTTTTAACTAAACCGCTAGGCAACACTGTCCAGTTTTTTTCACTCTCAAACCCTCACTCCGCTAATAGCCATAATGTTAATAAGATGTTTAGCATTTTCTTGATCTTTTATTTAATCATAATAAATAGTTTAGTTTTATTAACGCCTTTGCATTTTATTGCTGACTTCAATTAAATTAGCCAACAAGGGAATTAATAGATTAAACGATTTATTAACCAACTGTGCACCCCCCAACACCCGAATAATCGCGATGCGTGTTACGGATAAGAGTACCGAATATTTTATGTTTTATTCTATGGGTCCCTATGAGTTTAAAATTTCAAATGAACAATGGTCCTAAAAAGCCCCGTTTCTGAGTTACAGGCTCTTAGAAATCTTTCTAAAAAAATCGAAATTAACGCAAATGTGAAATCTTTATTCTTCCTTAGCCCCAATTGTTTTCATAAATTTATCGGTTGTGTTTTAGCGATAAAGTGATAAACAGATTGTCAAATATCAAAAGACCATTAAGAGATCATTCAGGAGTATGCACCGCCAATTTTTGAACTTACTAAGTTTAAGCTGGAAAGATTGACTAATTACTAAATCTTTCAAGTTAATGATAACATCACATAAACCGCTGTAGTGAGTGATACGCAAAATTTTTAATTAATACAAAAAAAATATTTATCCCGGCTTCACATATTTAAATAATTGGTTAATTTACATAATTTCACTCTCAGTAATGCTTTAGTAAAGACATCAGCTAAATTGACTTTAGAATATATGAATGACACTCGACAATAACCCGCTAAAACGTTCTAGCGGATAAAATAAATACGCAAATTAAAATGTTTCGTTGTCTCATTATCAACATGGTTCTGAATACATCGTATTGCCGGTTGGTTATCTATTTTGAGGTAAATCATTTTGTTTGCGTCTGACAGACACACATTTGCACATTCTTGTAATATGTGTTTCAGAAATATTATGTTTCATCGTTTCAAACACGGCAGTCAGTTCTGATTCCATAGTTCAGGTCACAGTAATTGTTTGCTTCATTGATCTCCAGACGGTAGGGGTATTTCCACAGATTACGATGTATCCGGTTGTTGATTTAAGAGTTCCCGGATCAGATGCCCATGAAGCGTCACTATAAGCAATGAGCTCCTGGTTAGTCGTATATTTCAGATCTAATTTCTTATCTTTGGTTGTTATAACATAGTTCCAAAGATGAACAAGATGATCCCAGTGGACAGTGGTATGATTGTTGAAAATTGTGCCAATGTGTTTACAGCATACTGTATGTCCTCAGTCACGTTCTTGATACGACTCCCCGATTACAAAGGTTCATAACATCTGCGGAATGGGATGGTTGAAGAAACCTGTAGCATTTTCTGAATGTATCTACATTGGGACATTGTCATTCCAGATTCAGTTCTATATATATCAATACCCAGGAATGTTCTCACTGTGCCTATGTCTTTGATAGCGAAGGTCGATTCTAGTCTCTTTATTACTTCCTTCATGATCAACTTATTTAGTATGAGAATGTCATCAACATACACTAATAAGATACAGTACCAAAGCAGTCTATAGACTTTGGCATGACGTCAAATTTGTGAACCCTAAGGACTTTAGTTCTTTGTCCAAGGTGTAAAACCAACAGCGAACAGCTTGATGTAGCCCATATATACTCTTGTGAAGTTGCCAAACATTGTGTATTGCGTTTATATCCATCTGGGATTTCCATATACCAAGCCCGGGGATAGTCGGTCAGATCGGGGCAAACTCAAATTGGGGGCCAAGGTGGAAAAATTTGGCATTAATGGGAAATGAGGTCAACACGATTGCATAGCCGGTGGGGCCAACTACTAGCCAGTCCGGCCCCGCCATATACGTAGGGTAATCCAAAGCGAAATATAAATATGCACATTTAATGTAGATGTGCTTCTTGTCCCAGTTTTGAACCACTACGAGGAATAACAAGAAAAGACGAACGAGCGCAAAATTGACGACTGGTGAATAACTTTCTTGATAGTCTATCCATTGACGCTGGGTGAAACCTTTCACTACAAGACGAGCTCTATGACAAATAACTACTCCCTTTTCATTTAGTTTTCAGACATATATCCTATCAATCTGCTTCCTAGAACCTTTTATTAGTCGGTCTTTGTACTGTAGTAAATACGCGTCTTTCCTGGAGTTAGTTTACTTCATTTTTCATAGCTCGGTTCCACTCTTGAGCATCTTCTGAATGGATTGCTTCTTCATATGAGGTTGGATCATCAGGACTAGCGAAACAGAATTCTACATCTTGGAAGATTTCAACCAAAGGTTTTTTCTCTTGTTGAAGATCACAAATACCTGAATACGTATTTGTTTTTGAGAAATCGACTAGGTCGGGATTGATTGGTATTTGATTTTGTTCACAGTATTCCTTCACTTCCCGGAGACTCCGTAAAGCCCTTTTATCACCCTATTTATAATAGATATCATAAGTTCCAGCTGTATTCCCTGATAGTCTCTGACGTGCTCCTCGGGTCCAAACATTTGGGTATTGTGGATCCTTTCAAATAAATTCTGCAACGATTCATCATCCCGTGCCTCTTCAATTTCCTTCGCAATCTCTCTAGGCAATATGTCTCTCTTCATTTTGGTTGTCGGAAGTGAAGTGTTTCTCGATTGTCTTAAGTTTGCCTGGGGTTCCTTTTGAAATACGGTGACAGGTTAGTATTGTGCTCTTGTTTGAGGTGGTAGAGTTATATTTTCCTCTTCGTTTTCAATGGCAAACCTGACTCGATTGTTACTAGTCAACTGTTCTTTCATATAGTTCTCCGCCTCATTGATTTTGACGTGGTCACATTCCATGATTTTATTAGTATCCGGATCCCAAATGCGGCATCCGCAAGTGGTAAAGGCATATCCAACCAAGACCCCTCTCTTTGCTGTATCAGAAAACTTGTTTTGTCGGGTTGCTTTAGGAACAAAATAGTGGGTTAGACTTAAGATCCTCTTCATATGTTTGACAGTGGGTATTCTGTTATATCGAAATTCAAAACGAATTTTGTCTAAATTCTTCTGCAGCAATCAGTTTTTGATATAGTTAAAGGAGTGTAACATCTCAACTCAGAAACATTGAGGCAAATCGCTACCCTTTAGCATGGCTCTAACATCATTCAATGCTGTACGATTATATCTCTCTGCAGTCCCGTTCTGTTCCGGTGTATGGACGTTAGTACGTTGGTGTTGGATGCTTAAAGAATCCAGAAACATCATCTTGTTACTACAATACTCCATGCCATTGGTAATTTGGTTATCTTGGTTTCTATACAAACTTCACAAGGTAGCTGGTTTTGAGTCAGTACCACTGATAAACCTCTTATGGTGACCAAGCCTACGATGCCACATTGTTAGTTGATTTTCTGGTATATCAGTGGTATTTGTTTCCAGCAACCTGTAATCTGGTATGTCTCCCATGAAGGGTTTACCATGCATGCAATATAAATCGTCCAGTGATAACCAGCCTTGTCTATCTGAAAACCACTAATCAGATTTCTTCTCCCATTTGGAGCAAAACCCACATTGCGTAAAGTGAGAATGCGCAATGTGCCATCTACATCATGTGATATTGTAGCTATCACCAATCCCTGTAACAGTGAATGTACCTGAATATGATATCATCATAGGTTTTATCTCTCTGAAATTGCGTAACCATTTTCGATCATTGCATAGATGTGCACCAGCTCCTGAATCCCAAACACATTCGCCATCCTCTCTTGTTTCTTCCATGATGGATACAGTTGCTACATCGAAATTCAGTTGGTTCTTGAAGTGTTTATTTCCTCTCTGACTTCTATGGTTTTACACAATATTTCGATGTGTCCTATAATGCCGCAATTGTAACAAGTTCTTGTTTCTCTTCATCTTGTTTCTAGTGCTTTGGATTCGTTATACCATTTTACAGGCATTTGTGTTGTCATAACCTTGGACGAAGGATCATTCGTAATCTGTCTGCTTCAGCAACTAAAGCCTTCTTAACCTTTTCTGCTATAAGGCCTGCAATTGACCACTGATAGACATTTTGGACAACCCCATTATATTCAGGTGGTAATTCACCTATCATTTGAAATGAATTTTCGGTGTCCGGAACTGTAGCTCCTGCTTCGGACAATGCTGTTGCTGATTCTTGAACTCTGTTAAGGAAGCATTCAATTTTTTCGCCCTCCAGTGGCTTACAAGTAATAAAGGTTCTCCTTAACATAGCAATGAGAGCTCTGGTTGTTGGTTCATACGTCGTTTTGAGAACATCCCAAGCAGTAACCGGATCAGTTGCTAAGCTAATTAAACGTTTGATATCTCTAGACAAGGTCTAATAAATGAAACCTAATGTCTTGGTCCTCTTTTCTTGAAATTTTTCCAATTGAGCTGGATCTGTTGGAACTGTTGTTGCTGAATCTATAAATTTCTCTAGGCCTTTGGTAGCCAAGGCCATCTTCACGTCGACTTTCCAATCGGCATAATTTGTACCATCTAATTTCGGAAATGGAAAAATATCTTCTCCCAGCGAAGCCATCATTTTCCATCGGACATTAGGCTTTTAACCTTTGTTATTATTTTGAGATGTATAGATGGTATAGACAATAGACAAAAACGTAGCTGCCTGTATGAACAATAAATTTTATTGTGAATCATCTAACAACTGGTGTTGGAAATAAGGCGGTGGCGTTGGTCAAAGACCAGTTTATTTTGGACCAGTAAATTATATGGAATCTGGGGGGTTCACTAGTCATAATGAACAGTTTATTTTTAATTAATAGTATAATTCTATCCAGGAAAGAGAAAATGATAAAAGCATTGCACTCTCAGCTTCTCACAGCCAATGACATTGCGGATTTTGACTTATATCCTATAACTTATATATCCTAAATCGAACATATTTCCTGGCATCTGGCAGTAACGAAATTTGACGTTCTTCTGCTACAATCAGTCAGATTCGTTGAGCTAAATGCGAAACATCTAGATCAATCATTAAGAATATGTTTAAGAAACATAAGCATAGAAGACATTGATGCCTATCCTGCAATTTCTTTATGGCTTTTAGAAACCAAAAGAAAGTCAGAAAGGAGTAAAACTGTTTTTATTCAAAGGACTAGAAGATGATGTAAAACTGTAAATACGGATAAGTTTTTATTCGAAGAACAAGAAGATGATTAAATATTTTTTAAAGTTCCTTAAGAAATGTGATAAATATCAAAGCTCTTTGGTTTGTGATAAATAAATATGATTATAGTTCCTAATCACTATTAAAAATTCACTTTCAAAAGTAAAATAAAAGAGGGAGGGAGATAAGTGGGGTGAAAAGAGTAAATTATTTTTAAGTAGGGGGTATTGTGTTTTATAAGCTGCTAAAAATGTTGATTATCTTACAGTTGGTTATAAAAACATGATATTAGACTTGATTGAAATAATTTTTCTAGTTAAGTAAAAAAATAAAAAAGGCGAGAAATGGGAGAGTTGGAGCAGCGTTGCACGACATCCTATAATTAAAGGAATTTTTGATAATTTCAAGGGAGTTTTAAGCGCATACTATATAGAATTTTTTCAATAATTCGTTATTGGCGTACTATACAAACGGTAATTTGGTGGCCAAAGGGCAAATTTCATTTTTTTCAAAGTTTACTTTGCAGCAAGGAACCACATTCGGAATTCCTTCTTTAGAATTTGCGGATAACATGCTCCTACGCATTGTAACCCGGCCACCTGAATTAAAAGGCTTCAAAAGTCGCTTGATGACTTAGGCCTAAGGTGGTGCCTTGGGTATTAGCCTAGCTGATAGACTTTGACGTCATCTTGTCAACAAGTCGAGTTGGCATAAGGTCATGTGACTCAGACTAGGTTATTTTATTGCTCAGGGCTGATTAAGCTGGGTTTTGGGATTCAAATTTAAAGAAATTGTTGAGACAACTTAATGAATCTATTTTTACTAGGCTAAAATTAACATGCAAATAAATATACCAAGTTTTGTTTCAAAATTTAACTTACCAGTAAGTGACCGTCTCTTTGGTCCATTTATTAAAGCTTTTTGGCTTGGAAGTTCTGCTAGTCTGGCAATTTTTTTATCAAGGAGGCTAATATCCTCATCACTGTCATATTCTTCATTTTTAAGATTAAATTTAATTTCGCCTCTCTCAAATTTCGAGATAATTTTAGAGTCCAATCTCCTTATATTTACAACAGCCTGACTCTTTATTTTAACATCTTTTGATAATTGGATAGCCAATGTGTTGTCATCGGCAATAGGGGTTGTTTCTTCAACAAGCATATCTAAGTCAGGAATAACTTCGGACTTTTCATTTGGTTTATTTAACTTTTCTCTTTTTCTTGTTTTTGTCTTAGTATTTTCATCTAATTCGTTATTACATTCATTTTCAGATGGAACACATTCTGGTTTCCTTATTAGCTTGTTTCTCTTAGAACCAGCATCCTTATCCAATTCATCATTACTATCATTTTCAGAAGGCATGTTTAAATTGGAATTTTTCTGCGATTCAACTATATTTGTGTCCGAATCAGTGTCAGTCAGCAAACTTTTAGCAAGTTTTTTTTTAGCAATTTCATTAGCTTTGCACGTTTCTCTTTTAAGTTTACTATTCAGAACTCTCTCTGGGCCATCATTATCTTTTGGGGTATTACCAAGATTTACAGTATCACTACTCTCTTCAAGCTCAAGATTTGACCCCATACCAGAAAATTCTTCTTCAGTATCTTTGGCAGTAAATGAGGCCCCAGGTTTTTCGGCATCAAATGGTGATTCTATATCACCATCTTTCAATGTTGCATTAGATTCAACTTCTTTTTTAGGTATATTTGTAACTGCTTTTGTTTCAAGGGTAGAATTTAATATGTCACTGGAAATTTCACCTTTCGATTTTTCATCATGTTTTACATGACATTCTTCAACATTATTATTGATGTTTGAATTTGAATCTCTCTCTAATATACTCTGACTGTTTTTCTCACTCTCACCAACATGTTCTTTGAGACAATTAATAACCGACTCAATATTGAGAGTATTTGATGCATCACTCTCATTATTATCATCATCAAAGAGGTTTTCGCTGATATTTGAATTTGCAGAGGGAGATTTAACTTCCACTTTTGATGTGGATGCTGCAAATAAACCTTCCCAATTCTTGATAGGAGTTTCATCATCATCAGTGGTTTTTGTATTTTCATTTAGTTTAGAAGAAACCAATAGACTTTCAGAATTTAAATCTAGAGTTCCATTTTTACTAGAGGTATTAGTTAGTTTTTCTGGATTCTTCAATGAATTTTCATCATTCTCAGATACACAGTGTATATCTTTAACAGGTGTTGATGTACTTTCACCATTCCCAGATACTTCACATATTTCTTTACCAGGTGTTGTCACTGTACTCTCACCCTTCTCAGATGCACTATGTATATCTTTCACAGGTGTTGTTGATGTACTCTGACCACTACCTTCAGACCTAGGACTACCAAATTTTCGGCGGTAAGTTAAGGATAATTTCTCCCTCCTTTTTTGTTTCACTATCATCAGGACATCATCCGAACTTTCTTCATTACTCGACTTAGATTTAGGACTCATCTTTTCATTAATTGTGCTCGAATTCTTAATTTCGTCACTAATACTAATACTTTCTCCAAAAACTGTACTAGATATCTGGTCTTCTATCACAGTATTAGAATTATTTTCTTTTTCAATTGGAGTATTCTCAGTTATTCCATTTTCAAGCTCATTTGAGTTACCAATTTCTTTTGCCATAACTTCAGTTTCGGCAAGATCATTGACAATAGATGATTTTGAGGATACATCATTATTGGCGTTATTAACTGTTAAATCCTCCAATAAACTTTGGGATGATTGCTTGATGCTATCCTGTGTCTCATTAGCTACAGTACTATTTAATGTACTTGGCTCACATTTTTTCCTTTCATTATCAATGGCTAATGAATAGATTATATTTTGACAGTCTTCAATATGTTGTTTCAAATATAACTCTAGTTTAACACCACACCTATGCACTCTTCGGGGAACTTCATGATGATTCTTTAATTTCGATTTAAGTTTCATAATTTGACGTTTGTCAGTGTCAAAACTTTGAACTACACGGGAAAAATGCTTTTGTAGCCACAGGTCTGTACTCTCATCATCATTTGTGGAGACAAGTTCACTATCAAATAAACTGTCAGGATCTAAAATACATCCTTTGGAATTTCTTGCTGCTTTGGCATTCTTAACTTTTGGCTTGGTCTTTCGTTCAATATAGTCCATCAAAGCTGAAGCTGCATTTACATGTGGCTGCAAGGGATTTTCATCAGATTTCTTTTGACACATATAACATTTCCATTCATCAGATTCTTTAATTTTTGCTCGCTCTTTTCTACCAAAGTTTTGACTAATACATTTGTTGCAAAAGACATTTTTACCTGTATGTGCAACAAATTAGAGATTAAATATATATTTTCATATTTTTATACATATACATATATACACACGTACAGGGCATTTCAATTTAATTGATTATGGCATTTTCATTAAAAACTATTTACTCTAGAAATTTAAAATTTTTAGTGTGTAGTTATTTATTGGAACTCTTAAATTGTTAGTTCAGAAAACCAGAAAAACTGGTTGTACTTTTAGACAAAAATATTCGATGAGAAAGTTGTAGAGCACTCTAAAACTTATAATTAAAATTGATTCTGTGGAAATAGGTCTATTTTTCAGAGACATGAGGTAATGATAAAATCAAGTTAGTACTACCCAAATTAAAGTTTGGGGGTGAAAATGTATGTCTATTGTAAATCAATATTCAACAAAACTTTTTTTTAATTCAAATGTTTGAAGATTTTTATGAAACAATTTTTAAGTTCAATGTGTACGGTTCCTCTGCTGCAATATAGAACTATCTGACTAATATTTTCCCTTCCAATAGGCCTTTGATAATTAAACCTAAAAATATAGTTTTACACTGTATCCCACAATTTCTTGTTTGTCTTAAAGGTCAGTGATATATTTTGTATTTAAAATTTCTTTTCAGAAAAATGGCTGTGCCAATCAAATTGAACTACCCTGTAAGGATATGCATTTTTACAAAAATCGCATCCAATGAGGTGGCCTCCTTCTGCGCACATTCTACAATATTTATCTCCCTCTTCATCTTGTGAAAAGATACCACTTCCATAGAATTTAAAGCATTTCTGAAATGATAAAAATTTCAAATCATTAAAAATACTTAACCTACATATACAATAAAAGACTTGTCACTTTTTGTACTATAAAAGGTTTAAAAAATTGCATCAATATCAAATTAAGCACAAAATTAATTGTAAAGAATTCCATGCCTTATTCTCAAATTTTTTTATATATTCTTGATTAAATTTAATTACTACTTCTTAGAGATACTATTATTTTTCATTTTAATAACTACACCATTTGAATATGTTGTTATTTAACTAATTTTTTGAAAATTACTTGATTTAAATCAGCTAAGATTAGTATTACTATTATAATTATTTTCTTTTATAAATGTTTTATTTTGTGACGTTTTATTAACAAAAATACCTATATACCTTGATACTACATATATATATATTCAGTTAGTAAAAAATATATTCTTATGAGTGAAGTATCCAGCCTGACTAGAAATATGAAACCATGTACCTCGCAGTACTCTTTTATAAATCATATTTTCCCAATGTAAAAGATTAGAAAATCACTATATGAAGTACTTCATTTCTCTTACAAAAAAGTAGACTGAGCCTGCTAAAGTACATATTTCAAGGTAATAACATTAGCTGTATAGGGAGACAGATATTTCTCTAATGAAATATGGTGAACACTGGTGCTACTTGGAAAAATAGATAGCTTGGCATTAATTTAATATTGAAGTCTTCCATTTTAATATACTAGCAAATCCATTCCATACTGGAATAGGATAGAATGGCGTTCTCGTAATTTAGGTTTAACTAAAATCTCTCAGCGAAAAGCAGCTAGTTTGTCTCTCAACACAGGGACTAATTTCGTAAGTCTGTTTATTGATTTGTTGATGAGATCAGTCTCTCTTATAATGCAGAGTCCAAACCCAACAGCGGGAGGAGGAACACATTGAAAACAGCTTTAATGAGTTTCAGGGTCTTTAAGTGATGTGGGACTGTGTCAAAAGCTTTTTGGATGAATCTTGCTATTATTCTTCAATCAACTCAGAAAAGTTTAAAAGGGGTAGAATAACTTATGTTACGTTACTAAACAAGTTCAACCTAAATCACGCAAAATTTCAATAAAAATTCCTTGATAAACTTACTCGGCACATGATAGTTCGCAAATCTGGGTGTTGTTTAATATCAGATGGATCTGAAATGTTTAAAATAATCCAACATGCACTGCATCTAATTGTTGAGTTTTCAATATGATGATCTATTGACAGTAAAAGAGCATGATTAGTATCAAAATAAATGTATTTCCAATTAACTAGTGGCTGCTGGATTTAGGTGTCTGCTTCAAAGAGAAAAATTCAGCAGCTAAGGGAAATTTCCACATTTTTCACTAACTAGTTATATGCATTTGCTCTTTTATTAATTAGGCCAACTATTCACAGTGCCTAAGACCTACAAACTTTATAGGAGCCATGAATGTCCAAACCTACGCATACAAGGAAAGCATATTTTTTCATAGCTACTCAAAAGGTACAATTTAGTTTGATTTCAAGTATTTTTTCTACAAGAGCGAAAACATTTTGCATGCACAAATTGGTGGTTTAAGCGTAGTTTTAAGTGATAAAAAACAAATGAAGGTACTTGTAAAAGTTACCAATTGTCTATAATATTGCACCTAAAGCAAAACTAAAAGAGATGCAGGCCAAGGTGTCACCAATATGAAGTCCAATATGATTTAAGCTTTTAGCTTTCCCTGTTTTATGGTTTTGAACAAATCTCTCTAGCCTATAAACTGCTCAAATAACAAAAACCCATGGTAACTTTATATTCTATGAAAAAGTAACAAAAAGGTTTCAGAATTTCAATCCCACAAAAATAGGAGAGTACACAAAGAGCGAGAATAATTAGTAATTCAGTTGAGTATAACAAAAAAATTAATTGGTTGATTCGTTTTAAAGATATTGAAACTTCCGATTCCCAGAATGGTGGCAAAAAACCAGAAAGATCTTTAAATTACCTTTAAGAGACGACATGGGAATTGGATCCATCCCTGGGAACTTTGCAAATTCCCCCATATTTATAGTTGTTAGCTTCCTCTTTAACCTGCATTCAAAAAAGTCAGTATGAGGAATTGAAATTACTGATTATGGCAGTTCGAGATGAATCTTTTAATTTGGTAATTTAAAAAGTTTTTTAGCACCTGTAAATACAATTACATTCATTTAGTAGCAATGGTTCCTAGGGAAGCTCAGCAACACAAAAACCTGGGGAGTTAATGCATCGTAATAATTTACTCAACTCTTATAGTACCAAGAAATTAAAAAAAAAACAGCAAAATCAAACATGATAATGACTTAATTTTTCTATTGTTTTTCAAATTTATTTTATAATTCTTTAACAATAAGTAGAACTAGAATTTTAGAGGCATGGGAACGAATATTACAATACAAGCCTTTAGACAACATTCCCAGAAGAGTTACAAGATGTTGTCTAATTTAGTCTACTGGAATGTTAGATATCCTCTTTCCCCCACACACTGAGCTATAAAGCAAGTTCAAACTGTCTAATACCAATCACAAGCGACCTCTTATGTAGGAGGGATATGTACCTGGAGACCCCAATGGGCCGGGGCCAATTTGGTAAATCTAGGACTATTTGATTATGTTTCCTACTGCACTCAAAGTAGAACGTTTTATATTTTTAAAGATTTGTTTAATTCAGAGTGCAAATATCTAGACCCTCAACCCCCAGGTCATTAAGGTGGTTTAATAGGTCTTTTTCGTTTTGTGTTTTGTGGCAATGGGAAATAACGAATTTCAAATTTGCTGCAGATGAGAGCTCCACAGCTGTTATATGGTCATTCTCCTAATTTGACGCAAGTTACTCCAGCTCGCCATAATGCTGGTTCACAAATTTCAGGTGTCTGTTTAGAATAACTAAGTACAATTGTACTTTTTGTCCATCCTAGCGTTACATGCTTGCATTATAGAGGTAGGTTCCTTGTTTAGTTCTTGATGATAATTTAAAATGTTTTCCTCTGTTGTTTCTATAGCACAATTTCCAATATAGTATTCATCTGTTTCTTCAGTTGGTTTTATTTGCACTTATTAATTTGTTCATCTAGCATTTGGCCTTTGTCTTATTTCTTTTACGGACGATAGTTTGTGTTGTTTTCCATCCCTTATGGAGGTACTTTTTTTTGGTCACTTTAACAAATGTCCTCTCATCCTAATTATTTAGTGCATACTTCTGGGAGCTGAATTACTGGATAATAATATTTCAATAAAAGAAGCTTCTTTCATAACATTACTGAAAACAATTAGCCCTAACATATCCCACATTACTGTTCTTATCTCTATTTTCTTTCATTTTATTGCTTACACGTTTTTCTTCATATACAGAATAAACTATGTTTTAGATAAACCTTTTTTTTTAAATAATATAAAGTTTATCTAAACCTGGTCTGCATAGTTTATGCTATTTACATCATCACCATGATTAAAGATTTTAGCATATAAAAGTGTATTTGATTATGTTTGTAAATTCTACAAAAATCAGTTGCAGGGCTCCCACTGAAATATTAAAATTATTCCAGGAAAAAGCCTTTTCACTCGTAAAAATAAGAGTAAAACCAGAACCAATTTCTTGGAATAAAAACTAAGTACAGACCAAGGTAAGACAAAATAAATTTGTTTTTTCAATTATCCTAAGACCTGAATTAGATTTTAATTATAACAAAACGGACATTAATATATTTGGTTTTTCACATCTGTAATTAATCACATTTTAAAATTTCTCTTGAACAGAAGTATGAAATATTTTAAGACAACTATTCTTTACCAGATTTATTGAAAATTAGGTACCTCGGGGACTAAACCCCGATTTTACAGTGGTTTAGGGATAGTGAATAAAAATGGGGCTTTAAAGTGGTATACTATGGACCTATATGGCTTGCGTCTTTTCAGCATCAGATCTTTAGAAACAAGCTGGTTGGTTAAACCAAAAGTGGATAGACAAAAACAGAAGGTTTACTTAATCCGCCTTTTCCCACCTCCTGTAATCTGAGAAGTCTCCTTGAAGGGCGAAATTGTTTCCTTCTCCCATTTGTGAAAAAGGGGGAGCCCTAAACTTTAACATTTACTATATCTCGCCACTAGGGGGCGCCTGTACAAAATGCACACATTTAGATTCTACTCTGCACTCTCTCTCTAACTCTAGCCCACATGAGAGGCCGCTCAATTGTCAGTGTTGTTTTATACCATAATGTTTTGTTATTATTAACGAATTAAACTGTTATTGTTATGGATACGATAGTTTAATTATTTAACCACTTCAACAATTTGCTCAAGATTACGTTTGAGGGCCATCGCACAGGGAACATGCGTAAATAGCCTTTAAAAAATAGTGCAGGTAGATTCTTCTCAAAATTACGTCCTTGGCAAATTAAAATTTAGTTGCGCCAGTTTATAAGAGGTTCTTGGTTCTTGGAATCTTTAATTAAATTTAAAGTTTTGAGGAATTTAAAAAATAAATTAGTGATTTCCTATTGGCCGCTACTGGTCACGTGCTATTTTTTAAAGTAAATCTATTGGCTCCGGATCGTATCTCAAATAATCATTTGGATTCGGGATTCTTAAGTGATTGTTTACAGGTTTCTATTTTGCCGTGTTAATACTGAATTAATAATATGCCACGGAAGAAGAATCCAGCTAATTTACATTTCAAAAACCAGCAAACTCAATGTAATACTTTCATAGTTTAAAAAATGTTATGATGTAAGTGTGCAAACTTTTGAAACTGTAGACGTATCATTGAAAAACAAAGGCTTAGACCATTTAGAAGTTCACTCTCACACTCTCTATCATAAGAGATTACTGGATCTATTCCATCTTCCGAACAGACTAAATTATGTATCCATCGGCACCAAGAATATAGGAAAGCAGAATACCCTCCACTAGAATCTTCTTCGTGTTTGAAGTACCGCATTTGGTATTGAGTATGCACATCCTGAATTAGTTCTACTAAGCAGCCGGAATCTCTCATAAACTCTAACAATTTCATTCTTTTCTTTGAATAATCCGTTAAAATAAAATCGGTATTTTCAAAACCGTTTAAAACTAAATCTACTCCGATATTTTTCTCCATTTTGGCATAACCAACGTTCAAAAAAAAGACTTGGTGAACATGTGTTCCAATAAACTAGCAGACCATAGTTTCTAAAGCAGTCGATAATGTAAAGAATTGACGCTTGGAAAGCTAGTGTCGTACTGAACTACTTCTAAAAGATCCAACGTCAGACAACTCAAAGATGATTGGTTAATTCACGGGGGGAGAGGGAGAAGATTTTATTGCTCCTCAGATTACACGAGGTGTACAGCCAAAGGTTAGCAACCGCGGACGAAGTAAACTTTTTGTTTTTGTCTATCCACTTTTGGTTAAACTGGTCTTCATATCAGAAAAAAAGGATGTGTTTGGCTATTAGCTCACTAAAGAATGCCAATGGGTATTCTCAGTGTTTGAGTCTAGTTGTCACTGAAACTAAAAGGTAAACAAAATGGGAATGACTGTGATTTTCTCAAAACTAGTCATGTTGCTTACCGGAGGCACTTACATAAGGAGACTAATTTACATTAAATTTTAGGTTTAAATAATACGCCTTAGTATCCTTCATATTGCTGAATTGGCCAAAATGTCAACATTTGTATATTTTTTGTACTGAACTAGTTGTTGCTGAGCTCCACTAAAAGCCGCTCTGTTATAAACGAGTAAGGGCAATGATTAGGAACCTCTTAATACTGTTTTAATAATTAATAATAATAAGAATAATAATAACAATAATAATCAGCTAAGCTAATACCCAAAGCTTCACCATGGGCCTAAGTCAAATAGTGACATGTAAAGATAATTACCAGTGGCCGGGTTATAATGCATAGGAGAGTGGTGGTAGGCCCTTTGTGCCACCCAAGCCAAGTGGAAACTGAAGATCTCTGGAGAAAACCCCTTTAACCAGTGGAGAGATAATGTGCAAACTCAACGCAGCTTTGTTGTATATTAAGCTATTTCAATTCACTGATGATACAGCAATGCTTAAGAATAATGAGAACCCAAATACAATCTGTAAATAAGCAATGACTTCAATATTAAATTTAAAAAATGCCACCTATTTTGAATTGATAAAGAGACTGAAGTTACATTTCTCAGCGAAACGCTACCGGTAACATGCATGCATCTAGATCTCTGCTTTCTCGACCCTAACGTGCTTTGCTTTTTTAACGCGCAAAATTAATATCGAAATCGCTCCATTTATAACTTACAAGTTACAATAGAAGCCTTGGCTTAGTCCAATTCCCATAGGACTATGACAATTATGGTACACATTTAGAGGGAATTACTTTTTCAATGTTATATTACTTCTAAATAAATTTTCTAAATAATTTCAATAACTTTTTATAAAACTTTGTCTTCTTAAGTAATAAATCAAAAGCTTTCAATCTGCTATTTTTGTTCTGAGACTGGGACTGGGACTGGTTATACACCAGTAACACTACAGACATCAGAATATACCTTGTAACATACTACAATAAGTTTAAATTTAAAATAGTACGCTCTTCATTCGCTAACACCATAGAAATCTTATACTCCTACTTAGAATGCTCCCGTCTACGGGAGAACCTGACGCCAAGTCATTTTGTAGCAACGACTAATTATTATATAGTCTTTTCTTAAGCTTCAGCCAATCAGCGGCCATTAATTGACTACGGCCATGGCCGTCTCGAGATCTGCTTCGCGCTCATAGCGGCCCAGGCGATCGTACGAACGTTGCCTCCGTTATATCAAGGCCTGGGTTCCCTCTTTCCTGAGCATTGTACCAGAGAGTGTAAAGATTATGAGAGGCGTCTCTCTTTCAAAAAAGCGTACTAACTTTTTTTTCCCAAAAATGTCCACTACTACCGTAAGAGCGATGGCGCCACCAGTGGCGCCGTTCTCACAGCGCGTGCGTTTCGATGTTAGGTTTAAAAGAGACGCAAAAACTTTCCAGATTTTTAATGCTAGTTTTACAAGGTTTTTAAATAATTTAGTGTGTCTGGGGTATATTGTTCCGTTTTAAATTGTGAAATATCGAAAACAAGAAATCCTTGTTTATCTTTTTATAAGTTTCCATAGGAAAAAGACTGGTAAATTCGCATTTTCATTAGATAGGCTTATTGGCATATTAACTTAATATAAATTTTAGTTCTATTTTGTGACTGAAAAATGTAAATAATGATGGGCTTACAAATAAAACTACGGAATATTTACACGTTAACCATAGAATTTGCGCGAATCATTTCATTGATGCCAGTTTCATGAATATTAGAACTAAAAATAGGCTCACACCATCCGCTGTGCCAACAATTTTCAGTCTTAATGACTCTACACCATTGGAAATTTCAGAAAATGGTAATTTCAATTCAAGCCTTGCTACTCCTCTGAGAAGATCTAAAGGATAATTTTGGTTTTAAGTTTTTATTAACGGACAGGATTAGCCAAGATTTTGTAGATAATTTTCTTGGATCTATAAGACAGAAAGGAGGCAACCGTGATCATCCCAATCCACAACAATTTCGAGCTGCATACAGGGCTGCCTCTGTGAATAATCTCTTGAAACCACCGGATTCTAATTTTGAAAATCTTGTAGTCTCGCAAAGCCAGGGGTAATGTTCCGATGAAGACTTAGAATTTTTTAATTCTATTGGAAGTCCAAACCTGCTAAAACAAAATGTTCTTAGTTACATTTCAGGATATCTAATTCACCGCTGCTACTCAAACCTTCAATGCTCTTCTTGCATAAGTCAACTCAAAAATGACAATCCAATTGTTGACCCAACAAATCTGCTCTTTTACTTTAAAGCTTTCAAAACATCGTGTGTCGGATAGTAACGTAACCTCTCCTATGGGCGCGCGCTCTCAAAATCTTGTACGAAATTTTAACGTTACGGGAATAGGAAGAGACGCCTCTCATAATCTTTACACTCTCTGATTGTACTTAGAGGATAGCGCCGCCGATCAAACGCCGCCGCCGCCGATTATTTAGATAACGCCGAATTAATTTCCATTATTAAAGTATAATAATTACGTTTTGAGATCTAAACTACATAGATTTTTCTTTTGGTAGTGCTACGATTCCTAGGCTGTTGGGTTATAAAATTAAAAATAATTAATAATTTCCAAAAGATCTGGCACCACTGCACCGCGCGCACAAAGATTTTCTGCAGCAGATAGCTGGGATAGGAGAGAGAGAAATGAAAACGGCTTTGGAGTTGCCTCGCATCGTATTTTGTAATAAGTACAGAAACGTATCAGCTGCATTGGCTGCATTCAGCAATAACTATTCTATTAAATTTTAAAAATTCCTTTGATACAAAGGTAAAATAATTTGTGATAATAGACTTAAATGCGCGGGGAAAAACCGGATTGGGGGGATGAAATTTATGCGGTAGAGGGCTGGCTCGTTGGTTGTCTGTACGATAATGGCGGCGCCCAGCAAAAGTTTCTAAAAAGAGTGTATAGATAATAATACTAGTGAAATGGTAGTAAATTAGTACAGTATTGTTATTACTAGCGTAAATGTTTTAGTTTAATAGTATCATATGTGACATAGTTACTCATAAGTGTGCCTCTGTTTAACATATCTGTATTAAAAATTTAAATGAGACCTTGTTTCACAGCCACCAAAGACTATATAAAGCTACGCGTAACTTTATATAGTCTTTGACAGCCACCAAAGAAAATACAGCACTAACGTCGCGTAAAACTGGTTTTAACTTCCTTCCTCCCTACGCGAGAACTAGTTTTGATGACGATAAAACCGTCATCGACTGGGAAGTGACGTCAATAACGTCATATCCTTGCAACAAGGTATCATTCTTTCAGGCACACTTATGATTAAATAAGTTACATCTGATAGTATGTAACCAAAGTTACCTTTTCTTTGTTTTGGAAACAAGTGGTTCCTATTTTAATAAAATGCATTCTATTAAACATGTATTTTTTAAATGTGTTTAACAATTTAAGTTCTAGCGGTCTATTAAAAGGCTGGCGCTATTTCTGAGGGGGGGGGCAGTTTTTCCCGTTAGGCGCCGCCGCCGCCGATTTTTTTCAACGCCGCCGATTATTTTCGGAAAATCGGCGCGCCCCGCCGCCGCCGAACTAATTATCGTTCCCGCCGCCGCCGTTGAAAATTGGTTCGGCGCTATGCTCTAATTGTACTACGAGTTCTTCACCCTCTGTTTGAAGTTTCCTATTTTTCCCAATAGATGGCGTTCGTTACCATGGCGTTTAAATTTTAAGTTTCGTTCGCATTGGTCCTGAAAATGTATTAGTTCATCTACACGGCCAATATTAGCCAACTTCAGTTTATGAATTTTAACAATTTGTGAATTAATAAATGTATTACTCTTATTAAGGCTTATGTTAAATAGAATATAGTTTATGTGTAGTTGATAGTTTCATGATGGTCAAATAATTGATTCAATTGGTTTATTAAAATTTTAAAATCAACATTTTTAATACTGGAACATGAAATCAGATACTTGTTTTCCAAAATATCACTAATGGGAGTAGAAAGATATTTTCCATATCTACCACCAACATACATATCAGTTTTTTCCTAGTATTTCAAACTTTGAGAACTTTTCTAGATAAGGGCTTGGTGTTTAATTTTTTTTTCTTTTCTTTTCGATCTGAGGCATCTTTAGCTTGATTATCTAAAAGAGCTCTCAAGAACTTCTCTAGAAGGATTTTCCGTAAATCTTGACTTTCCCGTGATGAGAAATTCTTGCATTTGTTGCACATTAGGGGTTTTTCGAAGTAAGGTAGAATTTCTCTTACATATTATTGAAGCACTTGTACCCGAGGAAACAAATGGAGTGAGGATTGCACAAATTCCGTTACAAGGGCCAATAATTTAATTATCATTCGTGAGGGATATTTCAAGCCTCCTCTATCTTGAGCATTAATTAAAGCAAATAACGGAGATTTACTTTGCGGCTGCATCATTTTGTCCAGACAAAACTCACAGTCAGTCCTTTCTTCGGTACATTTTATTATGTACCCACCAACCATTGCAATGGAGGAACTATTATTTCTCGACGACTAGCTTTCTCTTGACAAATGACTTGAGGGCTGGAAGTGTATTCGTAAGTTTTATTCATCACATGTTGCATATCCATGGTTCGAATATGTGATGTGTTGTCATTGCACTGTTTTTTTTTTTTTCAACTTTGGAATGAATCATATCTGGTAAGATTTTACTATGAGTGTTAACACCAGTAGAGGGCGCAATTTGGTCATATTAATACATTTTGATATTCCGTAGGGTACACGAAGATACAATTATTATATGTAGACAAAACTAATGAGTTTTTTTATTATATTATAAAATTTAAACGGATTTTTCATGTGTTTTTTATAGCATTGTTTAGATTTTAGACCAAAGTAGACGAATATTGGGATATATCGTAGGTTTCATAGGTTTTTGACCTACAAAATCGATTTCGACTATGGTGCTTTATCGTTCTGCGGCTTGTTATCTTTTATATATAGCACATTATCCCACGAAACTATGCACCGTCTCAGGGCCTCTAGGCCAAGAGGACACGTTGGATCTGTTACGCTCTCGAGCGATTCGATGGCTGTTCTGTCACGTTGCAGAACGCCTCCACAGTCGTTTTGTTAAAGATTATTTTTCTAAGTTAAGCTTATATCAGTTTAGTATTGGGTAGATTTTAGCTAATTAGGTTAGGTTAGGTTAAGTTGGGGTGGGGTGGCGCCGTCAGATGCCAATAAGGGATACAATTGAAAACATTATTTTAAATTAATATACTTAAAAAAATTTATCTACAAATATTTTATGATATTGGCGAAAATTATCTCCTACTGGAAGGCATTTGCAATCTTAGTTTTTGCCAAACATGGACAAGTAACAATAACTTAAAAACAACAACATCCACTTCTTGTAAAATAAAAGGTACAAGAAGTGGATGTTGTTGTTTTTAATTTTAACAAGTAACGATACTCTGATAAGTATTGTGCCACAAATTTACTATCCTTGGATGAATTAAAATAGGATTTTGCCCAGCGATTGTTAATTTCCGCAGAACAAGCCGCAGAACGATAAGGCACCATAGTCGAAATCGATTTTGTAGGTCAAAAACCAATGAGACCAACGATATCTTCCAATATTCGTCTACTTTGGCCTAAAATCTAGCAAATGATCAAACAATTGCACGTGCATCACGTGCTCTACGTGCTCAAAACGCCAAAAAATTATTGAGGTACTAATAATATAAATATTAACAAAATCAAGTCTAAAATATTGGTACTCTCGTCAAGTACCCGTTTGTACCCTGAATTTTCATTTTACAGGAAATTGAGAAACAAAAACCATTGAGTTGGGAATAATACTATCTAGAGCCCCAGTTCAAATTTTCCCCATAGGCTTTAACACAGCATTAGTGAAGATAGGAACGAAAATCATGGGAGGGTTATCAACTACGACAAAAGCCACCTATGAGCGACTTTGTGAACTATTATAATTCAAAGCTAAAACAAAACAACGAAGTTTCTTCGTAAATCATATTTAATTTTGAAATAATTTAGAGTATTTTAAAAGATTAAATTGCACTAAAACAAAATAAAGTATGTAAAAAATGAATACAAATAAATAATAATGAATATAAATAATATACACTAACTATTACCGTTAACCTCATCAAGTTTATATGGGATTGGGAAACCGAAGATCTCGAGGGAAAACCCTTTAACCAGTGGGGAGAGAACTTACAAACGTTACGCAGAAAGAGTTGTTACGGATTTTCACCAAGTGCTACAAGCTGGGATCGAACCCGATTACTCTCGCTGCGAGGCGAAAGTGCTAACCACTCCGCCACCCCACTTTCTACTGTTCGTTTTCTGTAAAAAGTTATCTAAGTAATGGTCTAATAATTTATTTTCTTCTTAAATAGTACCATGCCAGCTCTAAAATTGGTATTTAAAAAAAGTGAAGGTGTTGCGGTGTTTGTAAGCATTTTAAAAGTGGTGTTTTTCCTGAAGTCTTCCTCTGTAAAATGATCACCGCAAACTGCATCTGTTGCGTTTGGAACCCAGTCTGATCTTCCAATGGCTTTGAGCCATTTTTGCAACAAAGGATTCACTTTACCCGGAAACCTTATTGTAATTTTCAATAATTTAGAATAAAAATGTATTCTATTTTTTTGGAATATTAGTGCTACTCCTACCCATAATGCTTAAAATTTCACTCAAAATCTATTACAAAATAGTAAATAACTCACAAAAGAAACCTTTATTGTGTGAATAAAGAGTTTTCAGATATACATGACTTTAATTTTAAAAAACGCGTTTTCAAAATTTTTCTTAAAATCGCGTCGCTTTCCCTCTTCAATTCAAAAGTTAAAATTATAATAGTTCACAAAGTCGCTAATAGGTGGCGGCAGGGGCCATCGAAGAATTTTTCATTTAAATAGTTGCATTTTTCGCTCATAGGTGGCTTTTGTCGTAGTTGATAACCCTCCCATGATTTTCGTTCCTATCTTCACTAATGCTGTGTTAAAGCCTATGGGGAAAATTTGAACTGGGGCTCTAGATAGTATTATTCCCAACTCAATGACAAAAACGCCATCTAGGGGGGGCGACACTCATAGTAAAATCATACCTAATATCTGATACTCTGAAAAAAGTCTTTTTTAGCTTTTCTCGAGCTGAAATAACAGGTGTGGTTTGTACATCAGTCCTTGGAATATTTCCCACTGGAGAAAGAGGGATTCTTCTTTCGCAAGAGTTCTTAAACATCTTTTGGGGATGAGAACCAGAAATTTCAAATTCATTTAGCGAAATATGGGGCACAACGTAGTTTAAAAGACGTTTTCGACTAGTTGATATACTAAAATCAGACTTTTTAAAATGTTTGCTACAGATTTTAGCATCTCCTTTATTTGATATAAGTTCCTCATGAAATGAAAGATCATCATCCTGTTGGACGTTAAAAATTGCACAAATCCATTTTTTTCTCATTTACATTTCCTTAGGAAATGAATGCACAGTGTTTCGAAATCGACTTTTTAGTGACAAAATTAAAAATCAACTCAATATAATAAATGTATATATATTTTAAATTGTTGTTTTTAGTTGTATCCGAAAATATAAATTATATTTCGCTACCTGCCACCAGAGGGCCAAACGTTCCCTACTTGGAATTCCATAGAATTTCTTTTTGCAAAGCGTGTATAGAACTATGTTATACATAAATTTAAAATTTGGTAAAATTCGGTTGAACAGATCTTCTGTAAAATGCAATCAAAGGGCCAATTTTGACCAAAATACGGCTTTTTCTAAAGGCTTTTTATCCAAAAGTTGCAAGTTGTTGCAAAATATTTCATTACTGTCTTGTAGAACCGTTCCCGTAGGATAACATGCAAAAAACCCGAGCACCAATCACCTCCAAGTTTTTAAGATATATATAGTTTTATCACGTTTAAAAATATTTCTTGAAATAGCTAATTCATGGTGTCTCTGTACATATTGTTTGCCTTTTCGTTACTAAAAAACCTACTACTAAAGAGAAATACAAGACAGTAATGAAACTTATATTTTCCTCTTGACCAATTTGGCGTTTCTTTACTCTCTTCCAATCACTTTGTTTGCAATTAGGAACTGAGCCGACAACCATTTTATATTACTACAAATGTAATTAAACGTTTGTTAATATTTGCAAAAAACGAAATGCGCACGCTCTAAATTTCAAATTTCAAAATGGTTCAGAGTCGCCGTCGACGTTTTCTGTATAAAAATGTAAACATAAACACTTGGTTCTCCTTACAGCTGTATTTTTGTTATGTAGTAACTTCCAGAGGCGGGATTTTTTAATTATAGGTCCCTGAGCCCAATTTTTTTTATTTTATTTAAAAAAAAAAGAATAAAGTGCTAGGGATTCAATGGTGCAAAAAAATTTTGTCGGAAACAATTATTCGTGAAATTATGGAAATTCAAAGTTAAGCCTTTGTTCCCTATGTTTTTCAGCATTCCCCATTGGCACAGAGTATTCGAGTGGACATTTTTATTAATCGGACCTTTTTGTTGGGTTTTTTTGGTTTGTTATTTGTCAAGGATTACGACGGGCTGACAGTAATGCAAAAAAGGGCATCCCCCGCAAATTATTATTTAAAAAATATGATGGCTTCCCAATATGATCTATGTATAAATGTAAAATGCTTACTTGCCAGCCACTTTTACAACGGAAAATACGGCATATTTAGAGATTTGTGTACGTGTTGGATGGGGTAGGACTGATGACGAGGACGATTCTTTAAATTCATAGATTGTAATCCTTGTTGGATAACGTATGACTGATGACGAAAAAGAAAGAGGCTGGAAAGCAACTGAAACCTTGAAATTTGTCTGCTTAAACCAATTTTTTATTATTTTAACTATTTACATAAGGGGAAGAAATCGTCGAATATTGCGAAATTCCCGGGTGAAAGATTAGGCGGACGATGTGGACGCAATAGCGTTTTCAGATGCCACGGGTATGGAGTCAATTGCCGGGTTTTCAGGGTTGTACAATTCTTGACAAGCCGCGAGTAAAGCCAAAAACACGTTTTTCCCTTCTCGTAGTGCCCATGTGCGAAACATGTACATGGCCAAATACCCAGAATACCATTGCTTTTTACGGCCACCTCTGGGCATTGCAGCCTTGGCGTGCGCCCACGCTCCCTCAATTGAATTCGTGTGAACACCTGTTTTGGGATCCTTGAAGTGGATGGAATGGTTGACTTTAAGGTGTTCCAGATCGTGTTCCTTTAGCACGTCGTAGGCTTTCCAAAAGTCTGACAACACTGTGGTGCCCGGAATGACCCATGATACGAAATCATACGATTATGGGAATCAGAGTATCTGAATCGCGTTTTGGGACCGGGACCATAAAAAACTTTCCTGATTCCCGTTCGATCCCTCCCAAAACCCATACTCCATCGACGCGCTTACCCCCGTGAAATTTCCTTTTCCCAAACTTGGATTCGTCGACTTCGACGGTTTTGCCGGGTACCCCGACGGCTTGACTCTGAATCATGACAACCTGATATGCCACTTCCCGACAAAACATGCGCCAGTCAACCAATGTTTTCTGTTAAATGTAGAGTTCCCTAGAAACGAACGATTGCGGGTTGATGATATACACATAGTAGTACACTACCAACAAAATTTCACGAAATGACAATTTTGATTTGCCAAAAAATGACCCATCTCGCACCGATTTCTCTATGTCGCATTGTTTTTTCCTTTTTTTTCCTATTGAGACGGCTCTTCGGCAGCGCCAAACAAAGCGATCAATTTTCTCTGGTTTCTCAGTCAATACCCATAGAAATCTCATAAGTAACTAGAATGCTGCCGTGTAACTGGCAAATGGACCAAACGCGGTGGCAGACGATAGCCAGATTTCAGCCAATCAGAGCTCAAAGAGTGGTTCTGCCAAGAATTTAAAGTCACCAGAGAGAATGACGTCAACTATCTCCCGCTATAGTAGCGGAACCAAGGAGGATTATTATCCTCCTTGGCGGAACCACTCTACGGCCTCTCATTGGCTGAAGGTTCAAGGCGAACTGGCGTCAAGCTCGGCCGTAGGCGGCAGCATTCTAGTTACTTATGAGATTTCTATTTCAAAACCATTGCATTTCCACATTTTGGACATTCCCGTGATGTGGCGATCAATTTTTTTTCTTGAAGCCATCCAAGTATTTGCCTAGGCGACTTACACATATCTTGTATTTCAAAAGTAGTGAGATACTCTTCCTCGGGGACATATTCTTCATAATCCTGAAGAAAATTATCAGCTTCGTCTGGACTATCAGGTTCAGACATAACTTACGACTTAAGCAATAAATGAAAAGGGAATCTGGACTAACCACAATGCGAAAACGAAAGTAAAACCAAACCAAAAGTAAAACCTAAACCAATTGCCTAGGCGACTTACACATATCTTGTATTTCAAAAGTAGTGAGATACTCTTCCTCGGGGACATATTCTTCATAATCCTGAAGAAAATTATCAGCTTCGTCTGGACTATCAGGATCAGACATAACTTACGACTTAAGCAATAAATGAAAAGGGAATCTGGACTAACCACAATGCGAAAACGAAAGTAAAACCAAACCAAAAGTAAAACCAAACCTAAACCAAAAACGCCCCGAGGTAGAGCAGGACACGTGATTTTTTTTATATTTTTGGTGTGTACTAGGGAGTAACACTGGAAACGACATATCAAGTGTTCACGATCGAAATATCAAGTGTTCCGCGTATTGGCACCTAACGGCGCCGCGCACTCACTTCGCTCGAGCGCTGGGGGCGCACAGCGCCACCCCAACCCCATACTAAAAAAAGCGATGGGCCGTCTATAACGCCACCTAGAGGACAGTACCAAGCCTTACGCATCAAGAATCGTCCAACCCGATATTCACCTAACCGAAATAATAACGACGGGCGCATGCACACGTGACCAATTATATCTAATTTAAATTAACTATAACTCCTTAAGTATTCATTTCCGACTATGAATGTTAACGGCAATAAAAAATAATTTAGTAATGATTTTCATCACCACATTGTTCTTTTTCGTCATCAGCCCCTTGTTATCCAAAACGCATTACAATCGAGGAATTGAAAGAATCGTCCTAGGGGAAATTCGGGAGCCGGAAATTCCCTGCAAAAAGGCCAATGTTTTATCTGTGCCGATCACACCGGCGCTAGGCCGACTGGCGCATGCGCACGCGACCAATCATATATAATTTTGAATTAACTATATCTCCTTCAGTATTTATTTCCGACAAATTATTTTAACGGCAATAGATTCCTTGCGAAAAATACAATATTATAGAACAATCAAAACAAATATATAGGTGAGGGACCTATTCTTCAAAATAGCCGAAAACGAATGTGACTTCTCTTGAAGAATATGTAAAAGTTTATTATTAAGGTATTGACTTGTTTTTTTAAGAGCCAAAATAAGTTTAATAATACATAATAGTTGGAATATGGGATGATGTATTATAATGATAATTTATACAGGACTAGTTGGAATATTGTTTAACAAAGTATGATTATTTATTCAAATATTGACTAGTTGAAATATGGGTTAACGTGTAATAATTTATACAGGTACGTCCATGTACATGTGTTGACTAGGTGGAATATGAGTTAACATATAATGATAATTTATACTGGCATGGATTAATTAACTAACTGTCACTTGGAAGGTCACTATGAATGAAAATAGTGATGGAAACTTGGAAGTACTTTTCGAGAAAGAGGCTTATGCACAAGTTCTTTCATTTACTGGAAACCAGATTTAAGGAGGTATGACACGCAAGATATTGTAGACAATGAAGTTATTCTAATAGATTCATGTGTTTCAATTTCAATATTTTCTTCTCGCAGTTGGTTTGAACCTTTTCTAGATATTGAGGAAAATCATTTTCTAGCCAAGCCAGTCTCTCGTCATTCACAGAGAAGAATGAACACTTGTTCTGATTTCTGGACCTGTATCCAAGACTCATAGTGGCTACATTGTGAATGTCATACCACTTTTGAATAACTTTCATATAAGTGATAGTTGAACCCGCTGTTTTAAACTGTGCGCTTGTGGATGACTTCCTTGGTAGTTCATTAGGTATTCCAAAGCCGCTATGACAGAAGTTGAAAATATATCTATTGCTCGCCTTACACTCGACTTTTCTAGATATGTTCTTAGTCCATAATTTGCATAAATTTTCATCAACTGGAAACTGATGAAATGATACATTGATATTCTTCTTAGATTCACAGAATGGAACACAACAAATTTTTGTGGCGGGCATTTTTGCATCTTAAAAATTGGCAATATTTTAAAACTAAAGTTTGAGAAATGTGAACTTAATTTAAAGAATAATAAAGCTATTTTTTAAATATGAATAATATTGTGGTTGTTTATTTAAAATTCTGATAAAATAAATGCAAATACTGGTTTGAAAACTTAAAAACTTGAATCCTGTGAAAAACTTTGGTTAGGCTTAGCAATGAACTAATAAAACTCAATATAAGCATATTACTTTAATTAAATAAATGTTTTAAATGAAAACTTATTAGATAAAGATCAAATCATAAGTTGTACATCCCAAACTTTCCAGAAGTTTTTGAAAAACAATGCAAAAAGGATTAACTAGTTGAATTTACCGCCATAGAAAACTATTAAATATCCCGCTAATTTTTTACATTTAAGGGGGGGCTCGGACAGCGCTCCTAGTGTTAAAAAAAGGTATTCGCGAAAATACATAGGAGAGGAAATCTTTGCCGGGGCCGCTATGAGCGCGAAGCAGATCTCGAGACGGCCGTGCTACGGCAAGCCGCTAGCGCCATAACATGGCGGTTAAAAATAGTAGAAGCTCAGAGGATTTTTACAGGATCCATCCGATCCAAGCTCGCAGAATTCCCATAGGTTTTTGCTGGAGTTTTTCACATGAACCACTTCAACGTTTTTGGATTTTTATTTTATGAAAGTGTTAAGATTTTTTGAACTTTTAGTTTTGTTTTCATATTTACTTATTATAAGGAATATTTAAATGCCATTGTGAGGAAGATAACTAAGATTTCGTTTTGGTTCGCTTTGAAAATATTTAAGCCTAGACCTGACATAGGCCTAACTTTTAAAATAGCAGGCAATGTCCATGGCAGTTTTGGGAGAAGCAGTGACTGATTAGGTCCTTAGTATTAACCTTTGTATTTAAAGGTTATTTCACATTTAAAGTAATTAATATTATATTTATTATTATGTTTGTAGAAACTTAGATAAACAAAAACCTTATGAAAGAGTAATTATATCCCAGAAAAAATACATTACACTAACGAATTCATGACACTTATGACGAATTGACGACTGTACAGTCATTGAATTAAAGAGCAACAATCATACTGATAATTGTCTTCTTTTTCAAAACTTTACCTTCTATTTAATAATATGCTTTTTGTCTTAGAAGCTTAGTCAAAATAAATGTATCTCACTCTGCTTAAATTCAACATTCCACTGTTAAACAACATAAGAGATAGTACTCAACGAAGACCGATATTTACAATGTTAAATAAAGTGTTTTTAAAAAAACGGATATCATATATAAAGGTCTAGATAAAATATTTCAAAGGGAGTGAATACGGAGGTGACAGCTAGCAGAAACGCGTAATTTCTGCAGGCTATCCTTATAAGGCGCTATCTATCGGTAAGAAAGCTCGTGCTATCGTCGCGAGAGCCATTGTCTCCTGCTTAAAAATAATACTAAAGGTCACCAACAGATGATGTCTAAAGACTACGGCCTGCAGAAAGGTCAAGCACTTACTACTAAAATGCTAAGAAAGCTCGCGCTCTTGGTCACCTACCTTCGTCGGTGTCTGCTAGGTGTCAATTCCGTATTTTATGTTAGGCTTAGACGCTCCGAAATTTATCTAGACCTTGGCTGCGTTCAACAACTCTAAAAAAGCTCAGCGCTGAGCTCAACGGTCAGCGGTTTTTTGCTGAACGGGTTTTTTGACTTCCGGTTTTGATGTCACGTTGATCATCGGAGAAGTATGGAAATTAGTAGTCCATAATTAATAGTCTTGCTCTCAAGGGCGTATCCAGGATTTTATTTCAGGGGGGGTTTTGAGGGAAAATTTCAAGGAGGGGGGGTTTTGAGGGAAAATTTCAAGGAGGGGGGGTGCTGACGGAAGTTTCACTGATTTTTATTAGGCACCCCCCCCCCGTCATCAGCATTTAGGGGGGGGGGGTGCCATTGAAGACCAAAATTTTGCTTTATCAAAATGAATAAAGGTAGAAAAACAATTAAGCTCTATGGTTTTGGAATGAAGACTTTATTGGTTAAATTAATAAATTGACCAATTAATAATATTTACGAGCATTTTAATTTGCCCGATATATGGAGGAATAAAGAGAGATTAAAGAACACATAAAGTTAAACGAGGGGGGGGGCAAGAAAGAGGGAAGAGTCCTGGACCACGGCCAACTTCGATCGCGCGTACCGCGCTTAAGCGGCCCCGTCAATACCATAGATATAGGAAACGTATATAAAGGTCTAGATAAAATATTTCAAAGGGAGTGAGTACGGAGGTGACAGCTAGCAGAAACGCGTAATTTCTGCAGGCTATCCTTATAAGGCGCTATCTATTGGTAAGAAAGCTCGTGCTATCGTCGCGAGAGCCATTGTCTCCTGTTTAAAAATTATACTAAAAGTCACCAACAGATGGTGGCTAAAGACTACGTCCTGCGGAAAGGTCAAGCACTTAGTACTAAAATGCTAAGAGAGCTCGCGCTCTTGGTCACGTGCCTTCCTCGGTGTCTGCCATAGATATAAGAAATGTATATAAAGGGCTGCGTACAACAACTATCAACGAAGAAAAACCGTTGAGTTATCGTTGAGTTCTTTTAATCAACGCTACGTCACAAAAATCTAAAAGTTGTTGTACGATTTATAGTTCGCTGACTTAACGAACAAAATATCGTCTGCTACCCCTCCTTTAACTTTGTCGACTGACGTCACGATACCGATGAGCAACGGAAAAACCATCTCGCTCAGCCGATGTTTCCGCTGAGTCTCCGATGATCAACGTGACGTCAAAACCGGAAGTCAAAAAACCCGTTCAGCAAAAAACCGCTGACCGTTGAGCTCAGCGCTGAGCTTTTTTAGAGTTGTTGAACGCAGCCAAGGTCTAGATAAATTTCGGAGCGTCTAAGCCTAACATAAAATACGGAATTGACACCTAGCAGACACCGACGAAGGCAGGTGACCAAGAGCGCGAGCTTTCTTAGCATTTTAGTAGTAAGTGCTTGACCTTTCTGCAGGCCGTAGTCTTTAGACATCATCTGTTGGTGACCTTTAGTATTATTTTTAAGCAGGAGACAATGGCTCTCGCGACGATAGCACGAGCTTTCTTACCGATAGATAGCGCCTTATAAGGATAGCCTGCAGAAATTACGCGTTTCTGCTAGCTGTCACCTCCGTATTCACTCCCTTTGAAATATTTTATATAGACCTTTATATATGTTTCCTATGGTGTCTGCTAGGTGTCAATCATAGAAATAGAAATTAGCCTAGAAGCACGATTGGATTGGGCGGGGACGTACCAGCTAGAAGGCTGCCATCAGAGTGGAATCGCGATAGTCGCGCCGTCTCATAGAAACAATTTCAACTAAATAAGTCAATATGGTCACGTGAAATAACATAAAACAGATCGTAGGCCACGTATTAAAAACTTTTTTTATTTATCTGACATTATATTAAGTTATTTAAACAGCTTTAGGAAAATCATAAAAATTTCAAGAATCTACTATATCTACCATGTTACCCTTAAAATCACACGTTAACTTTGCGCAATCATTCAGTGATGCACAAAAAAAATTCTATCTATCTTTTTCGTATCTTTTTACATAGATGGCAGCAGCTATACTATACTTTCAATTTTTTCCCTCTGAAATTTCTGTAAATATCATTTTATTTTTGATATTTTTGAGCATAGATGGCGACAAAATCATTCACAATCTTTCATTTTATTCAGTTTTGGCCCTTTGATTTTTTCACGATCTTTCAAATTTCTTTAAGATATGAGAGTTTCAATTATTTTCAATTCTTTTTTGCCCTTGCCTGAAAAATTTCAGAAGAAATCTTTAAAGATTTAGATAAGTATCATTTCAAATACTTCTTTAGTTTTCATTATTTTGAAAAGTATATTTAAAAATATTTCAAGTACGTTTCACGAGAAAGTAGAATCAAATTTTTTCATATCAAAAGTTCGAAGTATTAAAATGAATATTTCAATTTTTATCTTTTGATTATTAATTCAGTAGTAAACCTTCCAATATTTGATTTTGATTTTATGGATTAGAATCGATCTTAATTTTCGTATTTTCAAAAACTAAATTATGGAAAATAAATAAAGCTATTGCATCGCAACAGCCCACGCTGCCAGTTTGCAACACACGTGACACTCTAACTGCGTGGGAGTTGGGACGGTGGGAAAAATAACTTTTGGAAGTTTTGGTTTTAGTTTTGAAATCGCCTTTCAGTCTACGCGGCGCAGCTTTTTATCGCTAGAATCAGTCTTTGCTTTCCCTCCTCTGTCTGCCTAGGGATAGAGGGAATTATCCCCCCCCCCCAGAAAAACGGCGCGACCTTTGACCGCTCCTCTCCCTTCTATCACTTAACATTGTTTCGGGTTTGGCTATATTTCGGTATCACGTGAGATACGTTCGCCGCTCAAATAGTGTATATCGGCATATCTAGATGGCGCTAAAATATTTCCTCTCAAATACAAACAAAATTGAAAAGAAACCAGAAAAAATCTATCGTGTAATTCCTAATATAAAAAATGGAAGCACTAGCTCTATTCCGCTATTTTTTTCGCTAGGCTAGGTAAGAGAAGAATCTTTTCAAATATAGTTCGCTCCCGAATTTATTTCTTCAAAATTATATCGCGATCATTTGGCAATGTAGAAGATCATATCAAAATCGTATATTTTAATTTTTATTTTTCGGATAAAGTATCATCTCGTATCCTAAAAGTATCCAAAGATACGAGCGCGCCCATCACTGCAATCATTGTAAGTCTGAAATACCACAAATCATCACAGTTTTTCAGTGTGGTTTAAAATATGCCTACATGAGATTCCAAAATCTTGGTTTCAGTGTCTTTTAAACTAACATCAGTATTAGTCAAGTCAAATTGAGTGGTTTCCGGTAGTTCACTTCTTCGTTAAGTTTTCTGAAATAACCTCTAATAAATAGGGAAACTAAATAACAATTACTAAAATCAATAAATTGGCATACTCTAGAAGATGTAAATATGCTTTGTTCTGGAATAGATATTTTTGGGAGCTCTTCCAAATTTTTGTTTTATTAAAGAAATTATTCATATTTCAGTTAGTTTTTTATTTCAGTATGCATATGGTAATTTTTACTTGTGTAGGTACAGCATTTGCTTTCAAATGGTGCCTTCCATTTTGAATGTAAATTTCATCCGGCAGAAAATGTTTACTATACACAAAGTCATATGAAGAAATTGAAGATGGAGTCCAATTTTCGCGATTTACCGCTAAAACCCATTTCCCTAGTAATTCAGCATTTCTCAGAGGAAATCTTAAGGCCTTTTCACACGAGCCAACTTTTCAAATCAAAATGCTGAGTCAGCAAAAATGGATCAGTGATCCATTTTTTACTCGCGTACTTTTTTGGTGGATCAACTCATCGAACTTTTATTCACACGAACCAACTAGTTGACTCAACTCAAGTTGACTCATCTAGTTGGGTCAAAAAGTTGGCTCGTGTGAAAAGGCCTTTAGTGTAAAAAAATCTCTTATTCCGAGATTATTATAAAATATTTGCTATAATATTACATACTTATGAAATGAGAATTTTATTTCTTTCCCAGATCTCTCTTTACAATGTGAAAAAGCGCAGTTTTTAACCATTTTTGCGGATATGCTTTTAGACGCAAAAATTTAAACACGAAAAGACCGCCGCTGCGCACGACGTGATGCGCAGTGGATCGCCTTTTTTCCCCCTCTTCGAAATTCGCGTCGTAGCCATGGCGACAATGTTTAATGCGTTTGTCAGATGGCGCGTACATCGCGATTCCACCCTAATGTCAGCCTACTAGCTCGCCTGTTTCCCTTGGGATTGGCGGAAAGGGCAGTGCTTCTAGTCTAATTTCTATTTCTATGGTGTCAATTCCGTATTTTATGTTAGGCTTAGACGCCCCGAAATTTATCTAGACCTTTATATACATTTCTTATATCTATGGTCAATACTCAATCGCCTCGCATCTAATGTTAATTTGCGTGTATAAGGGGCGCTACATACGACCAAAAACCTACGATCACCAAAGGCAGGGAATGCAAGCGAAATCGCAGGGAAATGTTTTTTCTTCGTTTTTCCACTTTCCTATTATTTTAGAAAAAACAAGGTATAGTAAGTTAAACTGTCTTTTCGCAATATATTTATGTATAATTCATAATTAAAAAAATATTACCTTATAAATATTAAATGAAGAAAAAGAGACGCGCTTTTTACGCGAAGGCGCCATATTAGAATACATAGTTTTGAAGGCTGTAGAGGTGTTTAGAGCGTTTTGACGCGTAAATAATGTCTCTTTTAAAATTTATAAATCTTTGATAATAACAAATCTTTAATAATAACAAATCTTTATTAATAGTATATATAAATAACAAATTCACGAGTTTATAACCGTTCTTAGGTAGTATTTTCTGTAAATCTAATTAGTTTTAAGAGTAAGAATCTTAAAACTAATATAATTGAAGATAAAAGATGCTTAGGTACATCTTTGGAACTAAATAGGTAAAAGATAGATGGTCTGCAGCCTGCATTTCAAGGAGGATGATTTCTGTTCAGGTTTGTACCTTTATTATGGAAAAAAATTCAGTCAGATAAAATTACAAACCGGCCCTTACTAAATACAAAAAAAAAATATACAGGGTGTATCAATTTGCTCGATCAGGCCATTTTTCTCAAAATGTATTTATGCTAGGGTTCTGAAATTTTCAGGGTTTATTTGTTAGGTATGGAAGGCTTTGGTTACTAAATTTCAGAAAAATCGAACGATTTTGTGCCGTTTTGGAAAATTTATTTTTCACCGGTAGGTGTCGAGCAAAATGTTTCAATAGAAAAGTTGTGAGGCATAGTCGAAAGTGTAAAAATAATTTTGGTTCGGTTAAAAAAGACCTATTTTTTACTGAGTTTGGAGGTCGGGGGAAAAAACAAGTTGTACTAGCAGGAAATAGCCTTTAACGTAAACAATCGTAGCATGTCGCCAGGTGACTCCAGAAATGGTTCGGGGAGCATTTCGCAATATGCAACATCGTGCATATTTGTGCATTGCATCAGCAGGTGGCATTTTTGAAAACATTTTGTAGAAGTCATTAAAAAACATTTGTCACTTGGGCTAATTATTATTTGTTTATTTTTCTAAATCTTATAACTGAAATGCATGTTACCTACAATTCGTTAAAGGCTATTGCCTGCTAGTACAACTTGTTTTTCCCCTCGACCTCCAAACTCAGTAAAAAAAAGGTCTTTTTCAACCGAACCCGAATTATTTTTACTCTTTCGACTATGCCTTACAACTTTTCTATTGAAACATTTTGCGTGACACCTACCGGTGAAAAAATAAATTTTCCAAAACGGCACAAAATCGTTCGATTTTTCTGAAATTTAGTAACCAAAGCCTTCCATACCTAACAAATAAACCCTGAAAATTTCAGAACCCTAGCATAAATACATTTTGAGAAAAATGGCCTGATCGAGCAAATTGAGACACCCTGTATAAAGACTTAAAGTGAAGCACTGAAGCCTTTCGTTACCTTCCACTGTTGTAGCCATGTAGAATGTGGAACTAGAGGAGAGGAGAGGAGATAACTCCCCCCCCCCTTTACCAACTACCTAAAACGTTCAGCGTACTATAATGAGTTAGTTTTTTGAGACTAATATATAGTACGTCACGTATAGGGTGGAGAACATTTTTACCTCTCCGAGGAGAGGTTATACAATCACCGTGTCTGTGTGTCTGTCCTGCGAACGCGTTCGCATTATTCGTGCAAAGGTTAATCATTGCGTACTGATAAACTTGTACTGTAAAAAGGGTTTAATTCAATTGTGCATTGTTATAGTACGTCTAACTCACTGCTGTAACTACTTAACTTATGATATTCTAGATAAATTAAAATTGGTCGTTTCGTCTCAATTATTTTAATTATAATTAAAATTCTATACCGGGCGGGATAGACAGCGCCGTAACCAGCCTTAAAATTTGAGTAGGGCACTAGTAGGGCACTGTTTTCAGTGGCGTAGTATGAGCGAGCGAGGCGCTCCGCAATGTATATTTTTAAATAGACCTTTCCTAATGTTCGTTACGGGGAAGGAAAACTGTTTTTGCAAGGATATTTTAGATCAACGTTATATATATTACTCCTTGTTTTTACCCTCGCTCGATTCTTGAGCTCGGTATGTCGTCTGCTGCCGAGTGTAAGTATTTACAAAACAGGGCGGATTAAAATTAATCCCAGTAATTTTAATAAATTTGTTATATCAAATGTTTAAAGTATAAAATATTTCGTTTACTACACTAGTCTTAATAGGAGGGGATTTAAATATTTAAAATAACGAAAAATTTTACATAGTTTCGATGATGTTTAACAATTATGTTTATAGTCTTGTGAACTAAGGCTTAACATTTCATTGACAGCCACAGTAGTGTATCGGGTTAAGATTAATTGTTGTTTATCATAAAATATTAGCTAATAAATATATTAACAATACTTTCACAGAGTTGATATAAGTATTGCAATAATAATTCATTCAATTAGTATCAAAAATAAATTAAAATCAGTTTGAATTCCGAAGTCACTAAGCCTAACCCTAGTAAAATGTTTGGGGAAATTTTTACCGGAAAATGCCAAAAGTACAGCCAACTTTTTGTTTAGTTTGAGCGAAATTGGTGGTGGGTGACGTAGAAAAAACAATGAAAGCACGTAGAAAAAATTGATGGAAAGGCCTATTGATGAAAATTATAATGTTTTAACTGTCATCCAATGTGCGATGGGCAGTCAATCAGAGACTGTAACCAAAGCTGAACGGGCTCGTCTCACACTAAGAGCCCGAGCTCGATTTGAGACTGAGCCCAAGCTTTATTAAGAAAATGATTCGAGCCCGAGAAGAGACCAAAACGTTTTGTTCATTTAATGTGAGACCGAGATGAGACCATTTTAATATAGCGTATTTTTGTGATCTCGAGATGAGACCATTCAAATATAGTAAATTGCTGTGAGCCTGAGCAGAGTAATATTATAAAGTCCAACTGATACCATATTTTTGTAACGAGCCCGATATGAGACCTTCTAATTTTTAAGAGACGCTTATGTGGCCGTTTTTCCACGATTATGTTTCCCTTGGCCACTAGGGAGTGCTGCGGCGCATAGCAACACGTGCCGTAACCGTACCACATTTGTTCTCTCCGATACGACCAACTTTGATTACGTGCTGTTTGCGCTATAGTTTGGCGTGACATTTTATAGCTAAAGCTCGAACAGTGCGTGAGCACAGTTGGCCGTGTGAAGAGAGCTCTGGCCTACAGGGTTAATTCGGAGTTTACGTAAAAGACGCTTCAATAAATCATCCTCCCAGGAAATCACCTAGAAGGAATATTTCGGAATATTTCTGAGAGCCAGGACCTGCAAGTCACTGTTTATATAGTGCTTGTTAAAAAAAATTGACACTTTTTACCTTTACAAGCCACAAGCGTTCCCCATGGCGTTATATTTTAACCCGTTAGCTTTTTCGACTTAATAAGGCTTGGCAAAAACACGACGTTCTGTTTACAGGTGAAAACTTTCCATTATTTCCACAAGCACTATATAAACAAAAACCTTGCGTGTCCTGGCTCTCGGAAATATATCTTCTTGGCGATTTCCTAGGAGGATGATTTATTTAAGCGCCTATTGGCTATTTCGGATAACGTGACTTAGCCCAGTCGTTTTCTGATTGGTCCAAAGTAGTATACCTTCTGGTATTTTCGAAGATTGTTGTAGTGAAGAGAGTACCAAGCCTGGTTGCCCGGCGGTTTCGTTTGACTATTTTTCATATTGATAAATAAATCATAAGAATTAAAAGAGATATTAAGAGACTGGAATGAGAACCGCGAGTTATGCAAATTCTTATTAACTTGACTGATACGAGCCCTTGTTAGTAACAGAAATAAGTATGAGCCCGATACAAAGCACTAATGTTTATGGAGAGGAATGAGTTCGAGACGAGCTCTTGTGTTTGGGAGAAAATAATATGAAACCGAGACGAGCTCTCGTGTTTAAAAAAATTCATGAGTTCGAGACGAGCTCTCGTAGTTAAGAAAAAACTATGATCCCGAGACGAGCTCTCGTAGTTAGCGAAAAAAAACTATGAGCCCGAGACGAGTTCTCGTAGTTAGGAAAAAAACTATGGGCCCGAGACGAGCTCTCGTATTTCGGAAAACAAACTTATGAGCCCGAGACGAGCTCTCGTGTTTTTGGGGAAATTCTTATGAGACCGAGACGAGACTAAGGCCAAACAAAACGTTTGGTGACACTGAGCGCGAGACCAAGTCTTGGTGTGCAGCTATGCCTGTAACGAGTGACGGGCGCCCCGTTTGTATTAGATTTACTGCAAGTTCATAATATTAACTTTTCGAGTGGGTTAGGTACACACCGTTTAACTCACACGATAGAAATATCTTTGTATATCAGGTGTAATGACGAAGAGAGATACATAGACTATGGAAAATTTTCGTTTATATTTTTTTTATAATTTTATTTGTTTATATTAATAATTATAATAATAAATAAAAGAAAAAAAGAAAAAGAAAAATGCGTACAACTGAAAAACTTTAATGATCTCCAAAATATCTGGGTAGGGCACTTTCCTCAGATTTCAATTTCATCTCAAAATTCTAGGTAGGGCACTTCAAATTCCAGGTAGGGCACGGCCCGTGTGGCACCCCCCCTGGTTACGGCCCTGGGGATAGAACTGGGATAACATTTTTAACAAATAACTCTAAATTGCGGAGATATATCTTAAAGGGTTATCTCGAGAAATTAATACCACTAGGGACAATTTTTCCGAGGAGAGGTATATTTTGGCTTGCCAACTTGTTTTAACAGTTTTTGCCTTTTGGATAGGTAAATAATATCAAGGAGGATTAGAACTGGAGGGGACATTAGGGCCTCTATTTGCCGACTGTGCGACGGTAGCGCTATCTGAAAATAAAAAGGAAAATTACGGCATTTCACGAGGTTTCGCAATCGGTTTCGTCATAAATTTTTCTTTTACAATCATGGCGGCGTCTGAGAAAGCTTTAGGGTCTACAATGTCAATTAATTGCTTAAAGCGTCCAATATATAGGTATTATGGAGGTAATGTCTGTTCATTTGTAAACTGTGATAATAAACAGGCGCAAACGAAAAATATTTCATATTTTACGTATTCCAAGGATAGTGCAAGGTAAACAATTATCTTTTTTTAGAACTATAAGCCTTGGTAATAAAAACTTATTTTTAGGTGTAAAATGTGGATAGCTCAAAGTGGAAGAAAAGATTTAGATGGGAAAGAAAATGAATTAGGTAACAGAAATCTTAAGGTTTGTGGCGAACATTTCGAACTATCCAGCTTTCTAAATCCATCCTTGAGGCATCGACTGACCAAAATAGCCGTGCCTCTTCCTTACAAGTCAACCAGTTCAGGTTTGCGCGTGCAAAATAAACAAAAGACAGTCAAAAACTGTATATTATGATGTAGATCCTGACAAATTGTAACTAAATAGGGTCAATCATCATCGAGGAGGCCATTAACGTGGATAGTGATCGGGTAAATGAAACTAATGTATCGGTATCAGTTGTGAGAAATGAAGCCGCGTTGGTCGCAACAGAATTCCTCGAAACAACAGGTGTGTACTCTCTAGTGCGGGAAATCAATATCAAAATTTTGCCTTTTGATAACTTTCGGCAAAGAAACAACCATAAAAATACTAAGGAACTTAAGTGAAAAAAAATTAAGAGTTGGCTTTTGCATTTGATAGAAATAAAACTAGGACTTAGGAACTAAGTGTTTAAAATATTAGAATTGTTTTCAGCCTCAAACTCTATTGAAATACCAAGATCCAAAGAAAATATAGAAGAAAGCGAATTACTTCTTAACACAGTAATAAAATCTATTGAAATACCATCTAACTCTATTGAAATACCAAGATCAGAAGAAGAAAGCGAATTAATTCATAAAGAAGCGTCTATAGATTTATCGAACTACAATGTTAAAGTACATGAATCTTGCAAAACTAAATTTAAAGAAATCGGTATCCAAGTAAATGTTCAAGATAATTCTGTCATTTTCGCTAAAACCTCTACTAATAGAGTTTATAAGTTGAAAAAATTGTTACGACTGCAGTATAGCAAAAAAAGGAGATTAACGCGCAGATTTAGTCCGAAAATTGATAAAAATTTGCTGCTAGCAGAAATTTCGAAGTATTTGCCAGAAAAGGGTGTACAGTTCATTCGAATGCAAATTGAATCCGGACAAAAAGAGAAGAATGGAAGAAGATATACAAATAGTGAAAGACAATTGTGTTTAGCACTTCATTATCATGGTCCTAAGGCGTATAGACTTCTTTCACAAATGTTCACTTTGCCCTCATCGAGATCACTTAGTCGATGGCTGCAAAATATTCCCTGTCACCCTGGAATAATGCCAGATTTATGCTCAATTTTGGAAAAGAAAGTCCATAGTATGTCAACTAAATAAAGACTTGCGATTCTGACCTTTGATGAGATCGCTTTGATGGAGGGATTGAAATACAACGATAATGAAGATTACATCGAGGGTTTTGTTGACCTTGGATCCCACCGTACTTATGAAATAGCCAATCACGCTAATGTCTTTATGGTATCGGGAATTGCTGCCAAATGGAAACAAGTTTTTGCATACTATTTAGTTAAAGATGCAATGCGCAAAGACATTTTACACGACATTCTTCTCAAAGTCCTAGAAAAGTTGATTGACATCGGATTCAACGTAAAAGTTGTTGTATGTGATCAGGGTAGCAGTAATCAGAGCGTGTTTTCTCGATTTAATATAACAATAGAAACGCCATACATATTTGTCAAGGGGAAAAAAGTATTCTTTATGCATGACCCATCACATGAAATCAAGGGAATAAGGAACAATTTTAAAAAATATGATGTTACTTTTGGAAAAGATCATTCCGTTGCATCTTGGAAACACATTGAAGCAGCCTATAAAGCTGACATTGAGGAAGAGCTTAGGATTGCTCCAAAATTGACTAGAACACATTTAGAATTACCTAGTTTCACAAAAATTCGGGTAAAACTTGCAGTACAGGTGTTGAGCTATACAGTGGCTATGATGATTATCTTTTACATTACGAAAGATAAACTACCTGGCAAAGCTATTGAAATTTGTAATTTTGTTAGAGAATTTGATAGTTTGTTTGATTGCCTGAATTCGAAGAGTCTATACGATACCAAACCTTTGCGCAGGGCGATAAAACCAGGATCAGACCATATTGCATTCTTAGAAAAAAAGCTGGATTGGCTTTCCACAGTTGAATTTCAAACAAAAGTATTGAAACAACAGTAGAGATAGATCATATTTGAACATGTAAATCCAAGATGGCCGCCAAGATGGCCGACAAAACAACCCCAAAATATTTTCCAAAAACCAATTTTTGACCTTATAAACATATTTTAATTTCAATCTCAAATTTCACCTTGAAGATGATCTTTGGCCTCAACGCTTGACCCCTGTCCACAACCCCTAAGCCTCGGTCTATCACCCCAACAAGTTTGGACACGATCGAACAAGCTCGGCCCGAGATATGGGTGGTAATATGTAACCCCACCAAATACTTATGTTAATTCACTTTTGATATCGTTTTTTTATTTTTTTCGTTTTTTAGCCATTTAAAATGCTAATTAGTTAATTGCGAGATGGGGAAACAAATTCGCGACCTTCGCTTTATACCCTTGGCAACTTTTGGCCACAGCCAATCACGTGATATCCAACTTACCCCTGTTGAAAATTAAACTTTATTTACTTTTTGGAAATAAATAAATAAACAATCAATACACATTTTAAAACAAATAACAATGGGGCTGGTCAATATCCGCCCGAGATATATCCACTTATTTTTTACCCCGGTCGAAATAAAATACAATTTATTTACATTTGAAGATACACTGTTTTTAACATTTACAATACAAAGGTGTAATTTTATCGGGGAAATTGGTTTTCAATAGTACACTAATACATTCTAAAATAATATAATCAAATAAAAAATCCGAAAAACAATTATTTTAAAATAATAAATTAATTACATAAACAATCAACAAACATTTTAAAAACATTACAATGAACCTAATCGGGCGATATCCGCCAGAGATATAGTCACTAATGTATTATGAAAAAATTCAATTTATTTACTTTTTAAGCAATTCAAAAGTATAATGTTATCCACCTACAATAAAATGTATTACTTTACCAATATAAAAATAATTCTTACATTTTTGAAGATACAATGTTGTTTTTATTGATACTTTTGCAAGTGTTCGCAATTGTTTATTCATTATCCACAAATTTTCCGATTTATTTAAAAAAAAGATGGGAAAAGAATATCATTTTAACTTATTTATGTTTTTTACGCAACCATGCATTTATTTGAATAAAAGTGGTATTTATTTAAGTAATTGTTTGTTTTTATTTAAATAATAGGCTTATTCACTTTCAATTATTTAAACATTTTGCAATTTTTATTAAACTATTGGTTATTTAAATAAATATTGAAATATAGCCGAGCTTATTTTATTTATAGATAAAAATTAATCGACTGCCGAGCACTAACTTGTGCAACTCGAAAGACTATAATTTTACCCAAACGGATGTCTGGTTAATTTTTAATAGTAAAATAATATATTCTAAAGTTGGAAAATCATTTTTAAGTTACATAATCAATAAAAATTCCAAAAACCATTTATTGAAAATAAATAAAAAATAATTAACTTTATTAAATTAAAAATAGCAACATTGTAAATAGAATTTTCTCTGACTATACACAGTGAACGAACGGGTGTTTAACGGTGGCTAAATTAAAACAAAATTAAGTTTAATAATTTTAATTATTTTTCAAATAAAATAATACTTACTTTAATTGATTTATAAGTTTATTTTTCTGCTGAACAGCGTTACCAGAAACACGCAAAGCCATCGTACAAGACACGGTCTATGAAATTCTGCCGGATTGCGAGCTATATCTTTAAATTCATAAATTATAATTACCTCTAGGATATAACTGGTTCAACATTCTATTGTATTAGCCTTGTAAAACTGATTTTATAACCACACCCTAATTATCGTCATGCGTAGAATTTATCAACTCATTACAAACTTGTAAAACTAGTTTGGAATTTTCAACAATTTACTGTCACACTTTCAAACGCAAATATCTTCATAAAAATCGATTTTACCCTTATCTTGTCACCTACATTGTAACACATCTCCGCGGTAAAACGATAAAATTTTAAACCCAGATCACGTTTCGCCAGGAGACATTCAACAGAGCCAGTGAGAAGAAAAAACTGGTTTTTACAAACAACCGCTAGATAATTAATAAATCCTCTAATTTGAAAAAAATTGTAAATAAAAATGAATGGTTTTTAAAAACAAAGCTTATTGACAATTTACTTTTTGAAGATACAATCGTTTATAATACCTAACAACTATTGATAATAATAGTAATAATAATAAAAATACTTCTTTCGCAAAAGACTAAATGTATTGGCTACCAGGATAGTGTAATAAATAAGATAAAAAATGTACACCAATAAAATTATTTTTTTTAAAATTGCAAATTAAATTATACAATTAATAAGCATTTTTTAAAAATAAGACAATCACAAATATGTACAAAATAGCCTATTTAATTAAGAGATAATTAGTAATATGAAAAAAAAATAAAGGTTGTAAAAATAGAACATTAACAAAATTATAAATATTATAAGGATACAATTAAATATATTTATATTTACCTTAATTCGTAGAAAATATTTCTTTACTACGAAATTAGGTATCAGGTTTGAAATTCGGGCTAAAACTTGTAATTGTTAATTAGTATAATTAAATGAATATAATGATAAATATTAACTAACAAATTATTTGATTTTATGCTGTTGTAATGTGTTTACGTAGTTAAAAGAGCGGTTTTTATGCTGAATTCTCCCTACACATTACATTTGAACAACAGCATCATTGGTAATAATGGAATGTATTTGGTTTTGAATATAAACAACATGTTTTTAAATTTAATTATTAAAAACGTAAAAAAAATAAAAACAGTATTATTTTTGTATTTTTATATTGTCAGCGTAGTTTCTATAAATCAATTATCTGTAAGAGCTTTTATTATAAATTAAGATAAGAATCATTATTAAAAAATAGCAAGATTTGGAATGTCTCACTAGAATTAAGTGAATTTTCTCAAAAATACTTTTATCTTATATTAATAAATAATAAGTGTAACCTGGTACACTATCGAATGTTAATTATAAAACAATTTAATTTTATCGTATATGTTTTTATATAGAGGGAATTATTTACGTGTTTAAACAGGCAACGTAATTTGTTGAACTTGTGTGCTTTTTCGAATGTACGGGCCCAATTAACGGTCTTAGATTTTGTTATTCTAATAAATAGATAAAAACTAAACATTAATTAACACAAATTATATTCTGTTTTCAATCCAAGGTATCAGATTATGAACAATTTAGCTTAAATTATTATTTACTAATTATACGACATGTTCTACAACCTGTATCATAAAACCGTTTGATTTATGGATTTCAGTTTTAAAAACAGATCAGTTATCGTATTCCCAATCACAAAGACATTTCAACTGTTAAGTACACGTTTTTTAATTTTACATTAACTGTGGAATTCAAAATAGAAATATTAATTGCAGAAACATGTTCCTTAAATAAGAGGATATTTAAATCGATTATTTTTTTAATTTTAAACCTTAATTAACGTGTCATTATTAATTCTGTTAAATTAACAATGCGCTTCTTATTTCATCTTTCTGTTATTAAAATTTAAATATTCGGTTTTTATGTTTGCAGAGCGAATTTTACATTTTCAACTAATGTTAAATATGTTAGGAATTCTATTTATAAAAATATTTTAAAAATTAATTTAAATTTTTATTTTTAATATTTGTTAAAAAAAAATTCAAAACAACCATTTACTTTCATTGAAGATATTCAATAATAATTATAATTTATATAAACCAAAACGAACTTTGCAGATAAAAAAAGGATGTTTATATATGTTGGTAAACAAGACAGCACAAACAAATATACTAAATTAATATTGAGTTAATTAAAAAATAAAATAAAATTAAACCAAAAACAAAAATAAGAATAATAATTTAATAGAAAAAATAATCAAAAGATTCATTAAAAATAAGTTTGAGCTCTATTAAAAGAAAAATTAATTAGTTTATAACAATTTAAATAACAATGTTATAAATTCCTCTACCCGTAAATAATATTTGTATCTGTTGTCAAGTAGTTGAGATTTAAATTTTAAAAAAATAAGTTTGATATTTTGAAACAAATGTTAGGTTGATGTTCTAAATAAAATAGCCTTTGTTGAATATTTCAATTTGAATTGATTATGATTTTGTTGTTTTTGATGTATAAAAATCATTGAACAATCGCTTATAAACCCAATATCATTTTTCTTTATATGTGCACGGTAACTTTCCACCAACTATTTTAATTTCTATTACAGACATTGAAGATTTAAACAACATTAGCAATTGGGGGCTCAAGGTTTTAACATATACTACATTACAACCATTTTTTTCGTTCCGAATACAAGATCTTTACGACGTTCTAGTTCTATAATATAGAAAATCTACAATTAACGTGGAAATTGTAGATATCCTTTCCAATACCAAGATCCACATTTGGAAAAATTATAATTTTATTTAAAAATCTATTTTTTGGACAAAAGATTTCCGTCATAGTCCTACAAAACTGTTAAATGTACTCATAAGACAAGAAAATTTACACTTATACGAAATGTTTAGTATATTTTCTACAAAATCATGTTTGGATGAATTATGCAATAACCGTATGCTTAAATCTTATAAGAATTAATGTCGTTATCGCGATGTTTAGTGTTATTTAAAACTTTGAATGCTTGAATTAGTAAAATATTTCAAACAAGGCAAGAATAAGTTCCACTTAACCGAGGGAAGAGTATATGAATCGCAAAACACATTCTAGCCGGGGGGCCACACTATTAATGGATAGGTAATTAACTTCTAGTCGTTTTACCTGTGGGTAAAAGTGATGAAAATGTAGTCAATCGAACCTGTGGTAAAACTGGGCTGTTATCATGTTGTCGAGCTTGTTCACCTTGGTATTAGGTATTATTTTTACGGTCTGTTATTGAACGTTCACAATTCACTTCTCTGTGATTCAATAGGATTTATTGACCATCGCCTTGATTAATGTGTATTGTATGTTACAATTATTACAATCAGTTTAATTTATTTATTCCGATAGTTGGATTTACCACATACTATACAAATAATCCTTTAAAGTTGATCATAGCAAATTTAACATATTAATAATGGTGTCCTAGGTAAAATATTTACATGCCAAAAGAACATTATTAGATAAATAGACCCAGCTTAAAGACCATTTTCAATATAATAATATATCCAATGGGCTTTGAATTTTAAAATGTAAAATATATTATAACAGATTTGACATACTATGAATTACATTATTTTTGCGGTATTTATGAAGATTATAGTAGAATATCGCATTAAGAAACATTTCCATAATGTGAGTTTTAATGTAGTATGCAATTGTCAATTTAAAAGTAACAATCCATCAGTTTGATATTTAAGAACATGTTGCAAATTATGTGATTATTAAATTTTAGAGTCATTCCAGGTGAGATAATATTAAATTATTTTAGAATAAAGTCTTTATCTTTCAAGATTTACTGGTTCTATTAAATAACATGGAACAATGACAACATTTTTATCATCAGAGTAAATCAATCCTATTTCTTTTGAAAGAAATTGTGCACCGTTTTGCAAAATAGCGCAAATTAATGTATCTTTGTAGCGATAAATTCTATATTATTAGTAATTTGAAGAAAAAACCATGGGCAATTTCATATAAAATGGGTAAATTTGAATACATTTCGGCTAAATCAAATTAAATTGGGTAAGTTCTTATATTATTGGATTAACTGAAATTATTATGATTGACTTGATAATAAATTGAAAACTTTCGAATACATTTTGGTAAATTCTTGTATCTTGGGTTAATTTAAATAAATAAATTTAGTAGAAACAACATTGTCTACATTTACATAAATTTTAAGAAATTCAAATGTTATTTTTTCTTTGAATAATTTTTGGTAAATTCCAATGATATTGCGTAATTAATATCATTTTGTTTAGTTTTTTAATTTTGACTAAGTTCAATTTACAAAGTGTAAGTTCATTTACCATTGGGTGGTGCCTCAGGTATTAACTTAGGTGATTATTATTATTAATGGGAATAATATCGATACATTTATTATCTAATTAAAATAAATATTGGGTAAATTTATGTAATGTTTTTGTAAATAGATGAGTGCTTGCAACGAACAAATAGACCGAATTATTGAAGAATAACTACGGATTTTATCGGAACATGAGGTATTTGGTGGCAGGTGTTTTGAAAACAAATGGCATAATTCAGAACTAGCTCAAAAACAGGTAGCTGATTTAAACAGCCCTATAATATTACAAATCTTTTTGTAAAACTTTAGTTTTGGGAAATACCGCTAGAAGACGCCAGTCACATTTAACCATCATGTGATACGAGTGACTACAGCAACTTTTTCTTGATTTTTATAATCATCCAGCATTTATCAACGAATCTTTTCCGATGACTGACAGTCAGTAAAATACGTAAAAAATGCATTTTGAAAGTAAAAGGATAAAGAGTTTCAACTCAAATTTTAAGGCAACCCTTTTTAAATGTAAACGAGTTGGCAGTTGTAGAAAGGGTGATCATCCTTTACTAATTCATATACAGCGGTATCCGAATTGCAAATTTGTTCAGGATGAATCTACAGAAAATGTTCCCGTGCTACGCATAACGAACAATCCTTGGAATTTAAGCCCAATGCGATCTGAATTGGTACGAATACAATCGTTTAAAAATTTCCCGATCGATCACATAGACGTAAGAGATTTGGCACAAGCGGGTTTTTACTACACAGATTTCAAAGATTGTGTCAAATGTTTCTCCTGCAATGGAAAGCTGCTATGCTGGAAAAAGAACGATATTCCTTTCGAAGAACACGCAAAATATTACCCGAGATGTAAATTTGTTTTAAAGCAGAACTGTGGTAATATACCGTGCGAGTATCGTTCAAATCAAAAACCCTATTCTAGCTTAAACGAGAAGGTTTTGGTCTATTGTTTAATTAATAATTTATTTAATAGTCTAGATCGAAAGAAATCTAAACCATTTTGTAGCATTTTATAATGAATTTTTTAGCAAAATATCGGTCGATCGAGTACTATAAAAAATATTATTTAGTTAACATTTAAATTAAAACAAAAGATAAAATAAATATTAAATTGTTTGTAATTTAGACTAAAAATATTACGTTGAATAATAAAAAAAGGTAGTATGAGTTTGAAAGACTTATTTTTGAACATGTTTTCAATACTTATAATTGTGTCTAAAAGAAAAGTTAACTACCGAAAAACTCCTAAAATGAAACAGTAAAAATGTTTCAAAGTTAGAAAACCAATGTTACAAACTTTAAAAAAATGTGTGTGGAATATATAAACCTTACGAACCACCATACAAGTTACAAGCAAGTGTTTTGATAGGTCACAAAACGTCAAACATCAAAGAAATTGGTAAATTATATAAACGGCAAAACTGACAATCAAATATAGAATTATACAAATAATTTCAATCCTTATGTGCAAAGATTTATTGAAAAGTTACTCAAACGGATGATATTACTGAAAGCACCCGAATCCAATTTCTACAGGGTTTACATCCAAGGAAAAATTGAACGAATTTTTTACACAATGCTAAATTGAAATTATTTAGAAGTTTGTAAACTTTTGAAATTACTTTGAATAAATTTTTTTAAACCTTATCAAGCTGGCTTATTTCATATTTACTAAACATTTTGGCTGAGGCAAGGAGGTTTGTATTAAATCGAGATTGTTAATTTTGTGCGACATTATCATTCGTCTAACTTGTTTTCCTCGAGAACGGTGTAAATGACTAAAAACTATGCAAAATTGGTGGTTTGAAATGTTTTTCGTGACAGTGTGCTCAATTCGTGTAAAACTGTTTTATAAAACTTGAAACTATTGCGAAAATATAAAAATTTTTAAGTAGTAAATTTATGAAATTTTGTTAAATGTGATGACAGAGAATACATTATTTATTTACAAACTGAAAACACTTTTTAAATATTGTACGTCATTTAAACAATGATCCATTAATTCCCTTATGTCAAATGGGCAATAACCTATAAATTGATCCAAAAAATCTTCTTCCACTTGATTATCTTGTGAAATACGAAAGGCGGCGTAGATTTCTACGAAATCACAGAGTGCGTCTCGCTTTTCCAGTGGTTTATAAAACTCTTGAAATTTCGAAAAATTATCAACCAATACAGAAAACATTTGGTTTACAGCAAACATGCTATTTCTTAACAGATTTAACTGTTCATCTATACGCAGTTTAAATTCGTCTAAAGCTAACACTTGCACTCTACTAAGTGAAAAACTGGTTGAATAGTTCATTTCGTATTCAAGATACTTTTGCGTAAAAGGTAATAATGACCACATAAATTTTCCACCATCGGAAGACACTTCAAAACTGTGATGGAAAGTACAATCGGAATAAGGATCAACGATCGGAATTGGCAGGTTATCCTTTTTTATTGATGTAGAGCTTAGATTTTCAATAATTTTAGACCATGATTTTGTGAGGGCGTCCCATGTTTGCAAGGAAATGATAGTGCTTTGGTTCCCATTGGAAATGTAAATTCCGGGCTCTTTCCGAAAAATTGATACTGTTACAACTAGTCGACTGTCCGACCTAAATTTTAAAGATACTACAACAACAAAAAACAATTTTAAAACAATAAATTTAGTTCTAGCTAGATCGAATAAAACGTGCAGGAATGTTTTAATAGAGCGCGGCGCGTTTCTCACCGTTCTTCCTTATCGTAAGGCTTTTTCTCCCGGTATACCCTGGAGTTGGTGCGCGTAACGTTTTCCCTCACGCTAAGATAGCCCGCCGGCTAAGACAGTTGGGGAAACTCCGCCTCGATGAGGGTTGTTTTATCTGATTGTTTAGTATGTAAATTTATAACGCTACCAAGTAAAAACGGTTTTAAATGTGCGGTAGATGGCCAAGTCAAACAGCGATTTATAATCCTCCTGTATTCATCCATACAACATATTATAAATATAACTATTAAAATATAACTTAACATTTTTAAAGACAATACAAAAGTAAATTAATTAAAATTTAAAAAATGCAGCCGATACATTTAAGCGATCGTACAAAATAGTAAGAATTCAATTTTATTACACGAAACATCGTTAATTTGTTTGATTTATAATACATTTTAAGACTCGCTTTTACTGTCTGCTACGTTTTACAGTCTGTGAGGTTAATATGTTAATTTTTGGGTTTTAGTTCTTTAACAATTAATCTAGTTTACATCTAAAAACACTAACTTATACCGCCAATGTGTTGCTTATTTGAATAAAATTGATAATAGAACTTTTTTTGCAAAACTTTATTTTTAACATAAAACTCAAAAATGAATAATACAATGTTATAAAATAATTTTCAACTCTGAACCTGAATATAAATATGTTTGTAAAAAATTGTTATAATTTGTTTTTAAATTATCTTACATCCTTCTAGCTATCACACTCTAAAATAAAAACTCTGATTTAAAATTTAAAACTTTATTAATATTTTACAACATTTTTTGTTGACACAAAGGAACTATCGTTAATAACATTTAACACGCTATCAATAAAAACCACTAAATCGTCTATCGCCTTTAAGAACCCAGTTTTTGGGGCTCCTTCCAAAAGCATTTCGTGAGAAATATGCTTTTTATGAAAATATATCATTCTTTGTGCAATCAAATCCATTTCAAGTTTTCGATTCAGTTTTTTCAATTCTTTATTTATATGTTTAATCAGTTCATAGGCCTTAAACGGTTCCTTATTTTCTTTATAAGTCATTATTCGCCAACAAAAATCAAAGCGAAACTAGTTTTTATAGAAAGCGATGTGGTTTGTTTTTTCTAACAGACCACGTAATATAAACTACATTAACAACCCGATTTTAAACAGCTAGGTTACACAAAAATATTTTATCGTTACACCTTGAAATAAAAATTATAAATAAAATGTTTTTAAAACTTTTTTGTGATATTATTTTACATTTTCAATTTGGCAAGAATAAATGGACACAAATGAATCTGATTACTGCGAACTATTAATGGTACATCAAAATATTTCCGTCTTTCAACAATTAAACCGTAGAAAGGGCATTTAACAATTAACACTCGAGCCGCTGTCGCGCGAAAAAAGCCCCAGGTGGATAATTCATCTTAACTCAGTAATCTTTCTTCTTCCGAAATCTTTGCAAATATTCGTAAGAAGGTTCCTTTCGTATGAAAGGTAACAAACTATCAAGGAGTATTCTCTCTGCTATATATTCCGCTTGAAGTTTTCGTTTCTGTTTTTTCAATTCTATAATTGTATGCTGTAGTGACAACAATTCATTCTCCTTACACAATTCTTTATTTTGTTCAGCACTCATTTTTTTCGACTGTCGTCAACAGATTTTATTCTGTTATGTGTCAAAAGTAATGAAATAGGCAAAATCCATAAAAATCAAAATTTTTGTTATTTGTTCATAGAGTGCCGGTTTTAAATAAAATTCTTCTTTTAATTTCATTTTCCATGAAACCTAACGATCGTTTTGTCGTTATAAAATACCAACGAGCTTGTGAAAATGATAAATTGACTAATTTAAGTTATATATATTATATTTGCTGTTGCCAATAACTAAGTCTTTAAACAATCTTGTGACGTATACGCTAAAATGTAAAATAATAATAGATGGCTGTATCTATTAAAAATGCAATATACCTACATACATACATTTTTTAACGAAATTTTCCATTATTTAATATTTGTACTCAATTAAATTAATTATAAATATAATTAAAATGAAGCATAAGCAAGCGACAATAAAAACCATTGACTGTACGCTTAATAAATAAACCATTCAAATTAAAAAATACAGCCGTCTAGAAATTATAATAGTGGTAATAATAAAAGTAATTATAAATGTATTTCATAGTTTACACATAATATAGGTTGTTTACATTAAAAGACGGGAGATAAATAACTGCATATGTCATCTTCAAAACTTATTGTAGCCTATTGAACCAGAAAAATGTACAAATACAATAAACAGACTAAGATAAGATAAGAACGATTTATTCTTAATTTGTTACGTTTATTCAATACACGAAGAGAAAAGTTCACGAATGCAATTTTTTTTTCACTCGGACAAATACATGAAATTAAGTTTTAATACGCTTATAGTAGTTAAGATGCCTAAAAATTCGAGATAATAAGACGTACGTAAACTCTGGTACCTTACAATATTCATTTACCTAATTTTAAGTTTAATTTACGCTTAGATTTATCTTTGTTGTCAATTTATTTCAGAAAATTCAAACTGATCCCAGTTTTTTACAAACTCAGTGAAATATTTCATGCTTCACATTTATAATTTTTAAAGCTTTTAAATAATTTTGTGTGGCAATATAAATTTAGTTTGAGGTCGGTGCTATCAATTGTTAATAAAAATTATGCGTTATTGAGTTTTTATTACTAAACTTGGAGAGACTTCTCTTATTTTATCAATAATTATATTCATCAAACAATTATAGTAGGGATGATCTGATTTAGAAAGAATTGGTCATATATACCCAGTTATTTTTTTAATCGGAATTGTATTTATACATTGTTGTTTTCTTGTAATAAAATTATATTAACTCTATTTTAACAAATTCTATATATAATCATATATACCAATATTTTTTAACTGTTGGTTAAATATTTATTTAATTATTTTACATAAATTAAATTATAAACATTAAGTTGTGTTAGTTGGTTGAACCGAACCCATGACATCCTCTTTCCGTTTCTTTAAATTTCTGTTTAATAACAAGAAATAATATATTATGTCAAAACTTTAGGTAAAGTCTTGGTTAAACATACTTCACACTCTACTATTGATGGATAAAATATTCTCTCACAAATCAATTGCGCTATTTTATCACCTCTTAAAATTTTATAATCAACTTTCCCATGATTGATTAAAACAATACCAATTGGTCCAGTATAGTCTTTGTCAATAACTCCGGCTAAAACATCAATTCCGTAATGAAGGGCCAAACCACTGCGAGGAGTTTTTTAAACATGGTAAATTAAGAACTGATTTCTTAAATTTTTACAACATTATGAAAAATTTTACCAATACGACCATAGGTGTTTTCGGGAAGTAAAATTTTTAAATCTGTTTCTATTAACAATCTGGCTCCAGAAACCAATATATAATCATATGCAGATTTTAAATCTAAGCCTGCTGAAAATTTGGTTGCGCGAACTGGATCGAAAGCATTCTTTGATATTTTTACAAATTTTATTTCCATTTAAATCTAGTTCACTTTTATGTAAGAAAAATGTTCAAACACTTGTCTTATTTGAACTACGTCCCCGGAACGAAACAAATTTGTCAGTCAGTGTGTTTCCTACCATGGAAAGTTTCACCTTTTTATACAGAATGTGACTGTATGTATAATACTATTAACCGTAATTTTTTTTAATCTGACAACGCCCTATTTTTTATACAAAAGAATACGCATATCTAAAAATGATAATTAACATTTAACTATACTTAATGTATAATATATCCAAGGTTAGGTTTATAATTTAAAAAATAAGTATAGTTCATTTTTGTTTTAAATTTGAAATCACCCTTTTAATATGTTTAAAGGATATGTATTTACGAGAATGATGTATTATAATTTACGTTTGATATTAAGTTAGAAGGTTACACCTCTTATTTATAATTATAAAAAATTAATTATTTTTGAGACAGTTATTTTTGATTAATTATTTCTAGAAATGTTTTTTAAATATGTGACAATATTAAAAAACTGCACCTTGACACAAATTTGATCAATATTTTTAACTCTCAGCATTCTAATTTAAATTCTTTACTAATTTATATATTTATATTTATCTCACAAAATAAATAAAATCTTGAGAATTTATCTTCAATTATTTAATAGCAAGATATTTTTGGTTAAAACAGTTATAAGTAAATAGATATATTACCTCATTTTTTAGTTAAGAAGAAAAACTTCTACAAAATAATGTAATTATAAATATTTATAATTATATCGTTATAATATTTCTAGTTTTTTACAACCATTATTTTTTTCATATTCCTAATAATTTATTGGATGGTTTATTTTGTACAGATTTTTGGAATTGATATATTTTTTAAATCTTTATAAATTGTATAATTTATTTTGTAATTCTTCGCAAAAAAATGATTTTATTCGAGTAAAATTTTATTTATTTTAATCTTATTAAGTGGTTTGTACTAGGATGGTATTCGTTACATATAGACTTTCTGTGGTCGCCTACAAATTTTGTCTTTGGCAAAATAAATATTATTAAATATTATAAAAAATTGTATCTTCAAAAGTAAATTGTTATTGAATTTTGTTTGAAAGAAATCTTACGTAGGAAAATAATAACAGTGGATTTTATAGAAAAAAGATTTATTTATATGTTTTAAATCATTTTACAAGTTTTTTCAAGATTTTGCAATACTTCAATAGAAGTTTCCATTTTGTTGTTGGGTATTAAAATTTGATTATTTTTACAATATTCTTCAAAATAAATAAGTGCTTCCAGCTGATTATCTCTCGGCATTTTCAAATCGTTTGTAAGTACAGGGTTAGACTCCATTAAAGAATTCAACGTTTCTTCAGACATGTTAAGAATATTCGAATCTATACTTTCTTCTTTACTAGTTGGTTCAACATTTGAGTTCGAAGGTAGAATCTTACCGTCGATTACTAAATCATCGTACCATTCTTGATGTTTTACGTTAAACTCGTTCAAATAATCAATAATTTGATCGTCTAATAGTTCATCTTCGAGTGTGTATTTCTGGTGTTTTGAATTTAAACAATCACACACTCTTTTATTAGTGAGTGTTTTATTCGAAAAACTACATGTTAAATGGTTCATTAAATGTTGCTTAAAAATTCTCCTGTCTAGAAATAGATCTTGACAAATCCAACATTTTTCCTTAAAGGTAAATCCCTCCATACTTTTAAACGCGTGTTTTCGACATGGCATGTCAAAATAACACGAATTATCAACGAGTGAATCGCATTTAAATTCTGGTTTCCCCATAAATAACTTCATTTTTTTAACTTTTAAAGGGGGCGATTTTTGAGACATCTTGCGTTTTCCCATTTCAACTGTGATATAATAAAAAATTAACTCGCAATTTGGTTTTTACAGTGATATTATACAACTCAACAAATAACTTAAATTTTGCAAAATATTAAATTCCTCAAGGTTAGCAGGTTTGTGTATTGATGGGGGAAAGCACATTCCAACGATACGAACACCCTTTTTAATATATAAAAAGTACATGTATTTACGATAAATTTGTATTATAATTAACGTTTGATAAGGTTGAAAATAATTACAAAATATAAATTATTTTTGAAACATAATTATTTGATTAATTATTTCTAAAGGTTATTTTAAATATACTATATTATGAAAAAAGATTTTACCTTGACGTATTTTTATATAACTTAAAATCTTCGGGGTTTTTTAATTTATGATAATACTAATATCTACACATACAGCATTTGTATAAAAACTCAAATTTTACCTTTAATCATTAGAAATATATTCGCCGTGTAAACGAGGGAGTTGAATATTAAGAAATACAGTTTTTCTTCAATTTTGGAGATAAAAGTATGTTATTTTGTAATTTTAATATTCTTTAATTATATTTTTTTAATTATTTCTTCATTTTATATAGTGCAAAAATTTGTTAGAAAGAGGTTCTGTTAAAGTACAAAAAGATGGTTTTATTTGTTGTCCTTATTGTTTTGGATATACTGAGTCGTTAGAAACCTATGGTGGACTCCTATATTATTGTTGGAATAAACAATGTCGATTTTACTACCAACCTGTTGTTTTTAGACAAGGCAATTGTTTATCAATGAGAATTCCATTGGATGCATTATTAATCTTTCCTCAACATTTAATTTGTATAATATGTGGTGTAAGAGGAAATAGAAGACGTTCGAGAGATACAGATTGTATAGAATCCGAATATAGCTCGGTATGTATTTATCCTCAATCTAAAAAAACACTGTGTATAAAATGAAATAAATCTTTTTTTTACAAATATTTCTTGTATTATATAGAGAAAAGTTACATAAACAACAGAGCAATACAAAATAAAATTTAATTTTTTTTGTAAAAAATCAGTTTTTTAATTCACATTAAATATATACAACGTTTATTAGAGCAACCAGTTTTTTTTTCTCTTTATAACGGGGCTCTGTGGAATGTCTCCTGGCAAAACGTGATCTGCGTTTATAATTTTATTGATTAATTCAATCTGGCGCGGAGATGCGAAAGTTGGGTAAAAAATAGAGTAGGATCAATGATGCCAGATGATAATAAAACATTTTGCGTTTGAAAGTGTGACAGTAAATTGTTGAAAATTCCAAACTAGTTTTACAAGTTTGTAATGAGTTGATAAATTCTACCCATGACGATAATTAGGGTGTGGTTATAAAATCAGTTTTACAAGGCTAATACAATAGAATGTTGAACCAGTTATATCCTAGAGGTAATTATAATTTATGAATTTAAAGATATAGCTCGCAATCCGGCAGAATTTCATAGACCGTGTCTTGTACGATGGCTTTGCGTGTTTCTGGTAACGCTGTTCAGCAGAAAAATAAACTTATAAATCAATTAAAGTAAGTATTATTTTATTTGAAAAATAATTAAAATTATTAAACTTAATTTTGTTTTAATTTAGCCACCGTTAAACACCCGTTCGTTCACTGTGTATAGTCAGAGAAAATTCTATTTACAATGTTGCTATTTTTAATTTAAAAAAGTTAATTATTTTTTATTTATTTTCAATAAATGGTTTTTGGAATTTTTATTGATTATGTAACTTAAAAATGATTTTCCAACTTTAGAATATATTATTTTACTATTAAAAATTAACCAGACATCCGTTTGGGTAAAATTATAGTCTTTCGAGTTGCACAAGTTAGTGCTCAGCAGTCGATTAATTTTTATCCATAAATAAAATAAGCTCGGCTATATTTCAATATTTATTTAAATAACCAATAGTTTAATAAAAATTGCAAAATGTTTAAATAATTGAAAGTGAATAAGCCTATTATTTAAATAAAAACAAACAATTACTTAAATAAATACCACTTTTATTCAAATAAATGCATGGTTGCGTAAAAAACATAAATAAGTTAAAATGATATTCTTTTCCCATCTTTTTTTAAAATAAATCGGAAAATTTGTGGATAATGAATAAACAATTGCGAACACTTGCAAAAGTATCAATAAAAACAACATTGTATCTTCAAAAATGTAAGAATTATTTTTATATTGGTAAAGTAATACATTTTATTGTAGGTGGATAACATTATACTTTTGAATTGCTTAAAAAGTAAATAAATTGAATTTTTTCATAATACATTAGTGACTATATCTCTGGCGGATATCGCCCGATTAAGTTCATTGTAATGTTTTTAAAATGTTTGTTGATTGTTTATGTAATTAATTTATTATTTTAAAATAATTGTTTTTCGGATTTTTTATTTGATTATATTATTTTAGAATGTATTAGTGTACTATTGAAAACCAATTTCCCTGATAAAATTACACCTTTGATTGGCTGTGGCCAAAAGTTGCCAAGGGTATAAAGCGAAGGTCACGAATTCGTTTCCCCATCTCGCAATTAACTAATTAGCATTTTAAACGGCGAAAAAACGAAAAAACGAAAAAAGTGACACCAAAAGTGAATAAGCGTGAGTATTTGGTGGGGTCACATATTACCGCCGATATCTCGGGCCGAGCTTGTCCGATCGTGTCCAAACTTGTTGGGGTGATAGACCGAGGCTTAGGGGTTGTGGTCAGGGGTCAGGCGTCGAGGTCTAAGATCATCTTCAAGGTGAAATTTGAGATTGAAAACAAAAATATTTTGTTGATTTTTTCCAAGGACAAAAATTGGTTTTTGGAAAATATTTTGGGGTTGTTATGGCGGCCATCTTGGCGGCCATCTTGGATTTACATGTTCAAATATGATCTATCTCTACTAACAACCACCTGTTTTGTATGGCTTGAAACTCACCATCGTGTGCATAATACAATTATCAAAAGATTTGTTTGAAAATGAAGGATCTTCTAACAGGCCGCCTTAGTCAAGATGTTTTGGAAAACACATACGCTGCAGTCAGAAGAATTGGTGCATGTAATGACAATCCGACACCACAGTTATTTAGATTCCAATTAAGAAAAGTCATGGCTTCTTCATTGTTCAAAGTTTCTGAATCTGCTAACTGTAGCACTGAGGTTTCTTCTATGACTGACGAGTACCTTACCAATATTTTTAACTCGGTTGGACAAAATAGAAATGCTGCAACCCTAGAACCAGATGTTACGACGATACAATCTGAAGATATTTACCACAATGAAGATGAAACGCTTGATGATACCAACATACCTGAACCTGAAGACTCTAAAAGATCAAATGTCATAACATATATCAGCGGTTATCTTGCGAAAAAATAATGCAAAGACATCGCGATTGCTTGGAATGCTCAAAAGCACTCCTCAAAGAAGACAAACATATAACGGTTACACGAGAAACATTGACTGTTTTGAAAGCATACACAACTGAAGAAAACAGTGATGTTGGGAGTTTAAAGTTGCCTAGTGAAGCTTTTTTCACAGCTGTTTTGCAACTTGAAAAAATGTACGATGAACAGTTTCCCAAATTGCTTTCTGAAAAGAACATAGCTTCTGAAATGCTTAAAAAAATTTCAAATGTGACAATGCCTACTCTATGTGACGGAATTAAAACCATGGTGTTTAAACATTATTTGAAAATGAGGATCAATCATTCTGTGAAGATAATGAATCGACAAGCGAAAGATGAAAAAGTATTGAAACGAGAAGCGGCAAAACGAAAACTGGCAACTAAAGATTTGGACTCTGAAAATTTTGAAAAAAAAACCTCAATAGAGAAGAGGTTGGCTAAATTTCGTCACATTTAACACAACAATATGCAAATTTTTACCTGCGTTCATAGAGTGAATATTTATACTTCAGATGTAATAATATTAATAGAAATTAATATATTAATAGAAATTAATATATTAATAGAAATTAATATATTAATATAAATTAATATATTAATAGAAATTAATATATTAATATAAATTAATATATTAATAGAAATTAATATATTAATAGAAATTAATATATTAATAGAAATTAATATATTAATAGAAATTAATATATTAATAGAAATTAATATATTAATAGAAATTAATATATTAATAGAAATTAATATATTAATAGAAATTAATATATTAATAGAAATTAATATATTAATAGAAATTAATATATTAATAGAAATTAATATATTAATAGAAATTAATATATTAATAGAAATTAATATATTAATAGAAATTAATATATTAATAGAAATTAATATATTCATAGAAATTAATATATTCATAGAAATTAATATATTCATAGAAATTAATATATTCATAGAAATTAATATATTAATAGAAATTAATATATTCATAGAAATTAATATATTCATAGAAATTAATATATTCATAGAAATTAATATATTAATAGAAATTAATAAATTAATAGAAATTAATATATTAATAGAAATTAATATATTAATAGAAATTAATATATTCATAGAAATTAATATATTAATAGAAATTAATATATTCATAGAAATTAATATATTCATAGAAATTAATATATTCATAGAAATTAATATATTCATAGAAATTAATATATTCATAGAAATTAATATATTCATAGAAATTAATATATTCATAGAAATTAATATATTAATAGAAATTAATATATTAATAGAAATTAATATATTAATATAAATTAATATATTAATAGAAATTAATATAATAATAGAAATTAATATATTAATAGAAATTAATATATTAATAGAAATTAATATATTAATAGAAATTAATATATTAATAGAAATTAATATATTAATAGAAATTAATATATTCATAGAAATTAATATATTAATAGAAATTAATATATTCATAGAAATTAATATATTCATAGAAATTAATATATTCATAGAAATTAATATATTCATAGAAATTAATATATTCATAGAAATTAATATATTCATAGAAATTAATATATTCATAGAAATTAATATATTCATAGAAATTAATATATTCATAGAAATTAATATATTCATAGAAATTAATATATTCATAGAAATTAATATATTCATAGAAATTAATATATTCATAGAAATTAATATATTCATAGAAATTAATATATTCATAGAAATTAATATATTAATAGAAATTAATATATTAATAGAAATTAATATATTAATAGAAATTAATATATTAATAGAAATTAATATATTAATAGAAATTAATATATTAATAGAAATTAATATATTAATAGAAATTAATATATTAATAGAAATTAATATATTAATAGAAATTAATATATTAATAGAAATTAATATAATAATATAAATTAATATATTAATAGAAATTAATATATTAATAGAAATTAATATATTAATAGAAATTAATATATTAATAGAAATTAATATATTAATAGAAATTAATATATTAATAGAAATTAATATATTAATAGAAATTAATATATTAATAGAAATTAATATATTAATAGAAATTAATATATTAATAGAAATTAATATATTAATAGAAATTAATATATTAATAGAAATTAATATATTAATAGAAATTAATATATTAATAGAAATTAATATATTAATAGAAATTAATATATTAATAGAAATTAATATATTAATAGAAATTAATATATTAATAGATATTAATATATTTCTACATAAATTTGGGAAATTAAAAAAGTTTATTACTAATGTATTCTTCTACAATGTGTTACCAAAAAAGTATTTTTCAAATCTAAAACTTTATATTGTGATAAACAAAATGATAATTATTAAATACTATTTCCAGCAACTTTCTTTCTTTTCAATTGCCTGTTCATATTTCCCACCTTTCTAGTAACAGCTGTCTTGTAAGACTAACTAGCAGACGATCTTCAGAATTTAAAAAGTTTTTCCTTTTTAAACACAGAGGGCAGCACACGCTGTACCAAAATCCAGTCCATAGGAATTTTACATTAAGTGCCCCCTCCAGTTCTAATCCTCCTTGATAATATTGTTAGTTGGAAATTTCTAAAACTTTACATCGTCGAAAACCGCAGTCTTAAGCCTAAATTTAGGCGTCGGCTTTTAATCGGTTGCTCGAGTTTTTTAAAACACGTAGCGCGCTTCGCGCGTGAAGCGTTTTGAAATAATTATGTCTCAGGATCAAAGCAAAAGAACGGCTAATGGAGTTGATGACGCCTTGGCTTTGAAATTGTATTGTTCGTGCTGTGACCAGCAAATTGCACAGAAAGCAAAAAAAATAGTATGTGCGGAATGCCGTTCGTCATACCATATTAAGTGTGTTAAAGTGTCAGAATCTCTTTATTGGGCACTCGAAGAAGATGAGAGAATGCAATGGTTCTGCAAGTTGGAAGGTTGTGGTTCTACGAAAATGATTCAGTCCGGAGCTGAATCCCCACCATGTCAGAGTATGGACGACGTTTTTTTTTTCAAGAATGGAAGTCTTGTTTGACAAAAAGCTCAAAGAGCATCAAGGTTCGTTTAAGGAAGAATTGTATTTGGCGGTCAAAGAGAGCCAAGACCGTATGACAAAGAAGTTTGAGCTAGTTTTAAATAACAGAGACGTCAGGATGAAGGAGTTTGAGAAAAAAATATTGGATGACTATGGAAGCCTGCGTGTCCAGAAAGAAAAAGAGGCCAAAACAGATCGTGAAGTAATTAGTCTGCGTGTTAAAGCCGAACTGAAGTCAGAAATGATTGAGCTTAATAAACGTCGAGAGAGAAGAGCCAATGTCGTGATTTTTAATTTGACTGAAGACGTATCAGCGGAAAACTTAATTGTTCAAGAGTGGTTGGAAAATACTTTGCACCTTTCTGGGATAAAGGTCTTTCGGTCTTACCGTCAAGGACAAAACCGTGCTGGAAATCCAAGACCTTTAGTAGTCACTCTGGATGGGATGTCTAGTCGAAACACGGTACTGACTGCATCAAAACTCTTACGGGTACTCGAAGGGCCACAAATTTACATTGGAAAGGATCTTACGCCATTAGAGCGGGAAAAAGACAAGGTGCTTCGTGCCGAATTACGAAAAAAGAGATGTGGAGGTGGCGAATGGCTAATTCGTGGCAAAAGAGTAATTCGAAAAGAAAAAATGAACAATGTGGAAAACAGTGAAAATACGGATTCAAGTGACGCTACAAACAGTGGTCCCTTTCGCCGAAGTACCAGTCAGTAGAGTGAGAAGGCGTCATCGGAAAAGAGGTCCGAGGAAAGGTGGAAGGGAAAATCAATCTTTCGACAAAGTATCTTTAAAATTTGGATTTTGAAATATGGGTGGTGCAAGGTCAAAAAGAAAATGAACTAAACTTTCGGAGCTAATGTTTTCACAAAATTATGATTTTGTGGCTGTTGCTGAAACTCATTTGAGAGAAAATGAATTGCCTATTGTACCGAGCAGTTTAAAATGGATCGGTTTAAACAGGGATGCGGCTGAAAAACGAGGTGGCGGAATTGGAATACTGTCAAAATTAAATGAATTAGTTGCAATAAAAAAATGCCATGAACACATGTGGGTTGCACTCCCGGATTACCCGGAAATTGCCTTTGCGATATTGTATTGCGCAACGGGAAAAACATCATCTACGACCGAATGGAACCGGAAGATCTACGAGTGTCTGTCACAGGACGCTCAAGAGTTAAGAGATATCGCGGGGAAAACGAAATTTTTTGTAATGGGCGACATGAATGAACATATTGCTGAATTGAACGGAACAGAGGATCCCAACGGGCATTTATTAAAAGAGTTCAGTGCTATTAACGGTCTGTTAATTGGAAACCTGATGAGTGTTTGTGTTGGTAAAACTACTTGGCAAAACAATGGTTCCAGCTCGTCTATTGATTATATATTGTTGAGTGAAAATTTAGTGGATGATGTACAGTCGATTTTGATAGACGAGGATGGTTCCAACAGTTTGGGAAGTGACCATAATTTAATTACCACTTCTGTTACGTTACCAAGGACCGCGCGTATACTTAATCGGAGAGGTGGAAATATTCAAATTTCTGGTGAACCACGAAGTTTTTGGGACTTTTCTGATATCGAGAAGGTGGCAAACTATACTCAGAAAATGGAAAGCTGGGAGTTGGAGTCTGGAGAGGAGTGCTCTTATAGTGATTTTGTGGAAGCGATCGAAGCTTCAAAGAAAGCGACGCTCTCTCGTGAACGGACAAGACAAATGTCTAAAGAGCTGGTGGGATGAAGATATTAAGGTGGCCATAACTAAACGTAAAGTAGCGTGTCGAGCTCATAGAAAATCCTTGTCTCGGAAGGAGGACACGGTCAGCACCAGGGCTAAATGGAATTGGTATATGAAGGCTAAACTTGACTGTAAACTTTTAATCGAGAGAAAGATACGTGCTGTAAATAAAAAGGTAGAGAAGGAAATCATGGCTGCTGGTAAAGATTGTGGCAAGAAATTTTGGAAATATCTGAAGCGTTTCCGGAAAACAGCCTCAGCTGTAAAGGCGTCCACGTGTATTTAGGCAAAAAATTGATCCTTGTTGTTCCAAAGAGAGAGCGTTGTGAATCGTATCCGAGAATACGTTCGGGAGCTCGAAAATGAATTGTTAACGGTTTCGTCAAGATCTTCGACTTCGAGTGATGAGTTTAATTCGGACCAGAGTTCAGCGACTATCGATTTTGCGACTGAAACGTTCTCTGACCAGGAATTGAAGACGGTTTTGCGGAACTTGCGTTCGGGCAAAGCGGCCGGTTCCGACGGTATTTACGCGGAATGTCTTATGTCTTTGGGTTCGCTGGCTAGAAGTTGTTTGTTACGTAATTTTAATGAGTGTCGAGATAAAAAGACTATTCCGAAGGAATGGACCGAAGCTAGAGTTACACTTATCCACAAAGGCAAAGATAAGCCGAAAGATGACCTGAACTCTTACAGACCGATATCAGTCACGTCCGTCTTGTACAAGGTATACGCTATGTTGGTGCGAGAGCGTCTGAGTACCGAACTCGAGACAGCTGTTTACATGAGGCTCAAGGTGGTTTTAGACGAGATCGCAGAATAGCTGACAATCTGTTTGTTTTAACTCAACTAATAGAAATATCAAGGCATAGGAATGTGGATGTGTTGTTGGCTTTTCTCGACATTACTAAGGCGTACGATAGTGTGGACCGGGACCGGTTGTGGGCAAGTCTTAGAGCGAAAGGTGTTACTATGAACAGTCTCGAGGTCATTCAAAGCTTGTACAGAAGTTGCACGTATACTTATACTCTTCACGAAGTCACGACCCCACCCATTGAAAGTCGAATTGGACTCCGTCAGGGTTCCCCTCTCTCTCCGTTATTATTTGTGGTTTTTTTGGATGAGCTTGCGGTTAAATTATCTGCCTTAGGAGTGGGTGCTTGTATCCCAAAGTACAACGATGTGGAAGAGTTAGTGGATGGCGAATTTACTGTAATTCCGTGTTCGATGTACGCCGACGATATAGTGTTGATGTCAAATAACAGAGAGGACTTACAGCTACTTTTGGACGGGTGTACGACCTTCGCTGATCAAAAAGGTTTCTCTTTTAGTATGGAAAAGTCTAATGTACTGCCTATTTTAATCACGGCCGGAGCTTTCGATCGCGATTTTTTACTCCAACATAGCCCATTGGAAATTGTGGAATCATACAAGTATTTGGGAGTTGAATTTTCCTCGGGAAGAAATTATCTTGAAAAATGGGAGAACGGCTTAGTTTCTAAAGGAAATAAACTCCGGTGGATGGTTCGTAATCTAGCGGAGAAATCTTATAATTTGTACTCAGTGGCTCGAACTCTGTGGAAAACTGTCGCTGTACCGGTACTGACTTACGCAAATGAAGTTTTAGATGTATCGAAAACCGTTTTGGATTCTCTCGAGTATGCCCAACGCGAGGTGGGTCGATACGCCTTGCGTGCTGGCCCCATGGCGGCGCACGTAGCGATTACGGGAGAAATGGGATGGAGCCTCATGGTGGAGCGGGAGGCGCGTAGCAAACTAAAGTACATTGGCCGTTTAAAGTTTATGGCTCCTCACCGTCTAGCGAAGAGAGTCTATGTAGTTACCAGAAATTTAAGCCGATTCAGTACCCGATTTACAAGACGAGCCGCTATACTTGATCGTATATACGGTGTTTGAACCGAAAGATATAAAGCGCAGTCTGAAACGCGATGGAACACTTACGTTGACCAAGATGTGAAGCGTCACTCGGTGCTAATTTGGCAAAAGAAAGTAGCTGGTCACCGTTCACTGCAAGCCTATAAAACTAAAGGGAAACCGAGCGCCGAAGATTTCTACGATGGTAGTTTTGCGGGTGGCCTACTGTTTCAAGCTCGAACAGGAGCCTTGTTGACCGGTGAACGTTGTGCTCAATTATTTGGCGGAGCCGTCCTGTTTTAAAAGGACGCGTTTTTCTGTACGCAAACCGATTAATAAATTCATTCATTCATATGTAACATAATTACTCATAAGTATGCCACTTTACCTTTTCCATTCAAAAATCTTCACTAACGGTTTGTTTCACCACGAATCAGTAAAAAGGTGGACTACGTTAGATTTTAACCTTTTTATTAATCCTAGTAATTTTGGGAGTCACACTATTTACTAGTAACGTATTTATTTAAGCCAATGGAAAACCTCTAAATTGAGAAGGAATTTTTTGCATCGGAATTTAAGTCAGCCCAATGTAGCTTTATTGAAATTTATAAACTCGCTCGGTTTGTGTTAAATTATGAGTAATTTAGAAAAATAAAAGGTTGGGGAAAGTGACCAATAAGTGATCGCTTTCCAAAAATGGAACAAGTCGTCGAAGTGGGATATTCCACCAGCGTTATTAAAACCCATATCAAGCCTAAAAGAGTTAGATCCAAGGTTAGGCCTAGGCTCAAAAGAATCTGCAAAGACCTTGTAGATCCGCCAGAAAAGCTCAACCTGAATTTCAACTATTTTTTTCAATAAACCTGCTTCTTTTATTTGACAATGCAAATTTAATTTAGAACGTGAGTCTCCGAGAACTTCATTAACTTGCAAATTAATTACATTAACAGAACTTGACACTGTATTGTAGTTCATTTTAGCTCCTAAGCCTTGGTTGTTCAAACCGGTTTATCAGACCACGGCCAACTTTGATCAGGCGCTGTTCGCGCTACTACGGCCAACACATTCGTCGAAATTCCGCGAGCAAGGATTTTCCCCCTATAAACTGTACTATAATGTGTAGGAGGTCAGCGCCACGCTCGGTTGTTATATTGAATTCAATGTAAAAGCTATTCTAAAAATAATAATCTGCTAGGGGCGCTGACGTCATACACATCTTTTGCTCATAGGTTAACACAGAAACGTCAACGAATGAGATGGCCGCTGTAGCGCGAGAGATGCGCGAGAAATCAAAGTTGGCCGTGATCAGACGTAGAGTTAATTGGGCGAAGGCATTATCGGCATTTGAGATTCAATGACGTCAAATATTACGTAGGGTACGGATGACGCAATATCTGTGAAACAAACCGTTAGTGAAGAAATAGAGCTAGTGGCATATTTATGAGTAATTATGTTACATATGCAACTACCAATAACCTTCGAGCTAGAACACCTCATTAGAACGTCAACGCGACGTCAATCCCCAACGGAAAAGCAGTTTCGCGACACTAGCAGCCCTAGTGGAGAAATTCTCAAAATTGTCTGCGTTTTGAAAAGCGTCTGCAGTTGGCCGGGAGTAGTGGCTCACTCCTGTAATCCCAGGCGTCCGGGAGACAGAGTTTGTGGATGGCCGTGTGAGGACGACCACCAATCACCCAACGGGTGTTCGGCATACTTCCGCCAAGGGTGTCCCCACCCCTGTCCCCACCCCTGTCCCCACCCCTGTCCCCACCCCTGTCCCCACGTATCCCCCCGTTGGCGTGGCCGTTACACATATCTCGCCCTGATTAATCAGTTATTGTGTGTGTGCTGGTGTCTAAGGCCTCGGGTCGACACCGATGTCTGGATATCAAAAAAAAGCGTCTACAGTTTCATTGAGTAGGAGTGAGCAGAGGCCCAGCTAGGCTACGTCAATTTCGTTAAATCGTCAATACGTTTTTAGCAAAAATATATATAAATGATTAAGATATTTCAATTCAGTTTTTGTTTTCTGTGTTTTTAAAATGCCTCGGAAAAAAACGGAAGAGCAGAAGACGCTTTTGTCTCTAGAGCCTAAAAATAAACCTATAATTATTAATTAAAAATTCAAAGCTTCCTTAAGCCTTCCCGTTTCGTCGAATTTAAAGAAATCGTCATCTTCGTACTTATCTATTAATTTCAATAATTTAAGTTGATTTACACTCATTTTGATCGTTCAGTTTCTACAAACTTGCTAACCCTTGGCTTATTAAACACCGTCAGATCAAAGATAATCTAGACTACTATAGGTCGGATACCGCGTGGTTATCTCGCAAACCAAAACATTCCACTATCTGTTCCCCGAGTCAATTTACGCATTATCGCATGTACCTTTTGTGTAATTGCGCGAAAAAACGTTCCGCCGCGTCGAAGTACCTTCCCCTCCTCTCCACCCAGAATGGGGGGGACGAAACTTGGGTCTGACTGGGGCATCCTCATTTTTCAGGAGACGCTGAATAACGTGGAAACTGAATAACGTGCATCCTGATTTACGTGGAAAATGACAGCGACTTGAATAACGTGGAAACTGAATAACGTGGAAACTGAATAGCGTGGAAACTGAATAGCGTGGAAAGTGAATAACGTGGAAACTGAATAACGTGGAAACTGAACAACGTGGAAACTGAACAACGTGGAAACTGAACAACGTGGAAACTGAACAACGTGGAAACTGAACAACGTGGAAACTGAATAACGTGGAAACTGAATAGCGTGGAAACTGAATAACGTGGAAATTTTTCCCCTTGTCGCCACTGACTGAATTTTAAAGGGCAACGCAAGCTCTGTGGCAAAATAAAGAAAAAGTAACGTGCTTTTTAAACCCCTACACCCCCCCCCCCCCCTCATTACTGGCGAGACCACGCAGAGTTTACCGTAAATTTCGCACTTTGCATACATATTCACACAAATGCCAGCTCACTTGCGTTGCCCTTTAAAGGCGTCGTTTTCCATTTAAACAAGTAAGGCACAATCGTACAAATTGTTTCACTTCCTGATTTATTTAGTGAAAAATGTATTATTGCTTCTTCTCTTTTCTCGAAATTCTTTTTATTTGATAAATATAGGGCCTATTTATGCATTAGGCTAGAATGGGGATATAGCCCCAGGGCGGTAATCGCTTAATGGTGGCTGTTGCTTCAATATTGCACCGAAAAGACTTACGATTTTGTATAAATAAAAGGGTGGCAGATATTTTGGCAGCAAAAGTTTAAAGACGGCCCTGACTATAGTTTTAAAACAAAAATAAATAAATTTTATAAAATAGTAAGATTTGCTATCACAAAGAAATATACATTAAATCGTTATCTGCGCAGTGGGGAAGATATAATTTTCCTCCCTACTCCCCTAGTGTTAAGATCCTAGCTAGTGGCAATGGCTGGAAATCCGGAACTACTCCTTCTGTGTAGTTTGCAGAATCCCCTTCTCTCTTGTTTCCCTTACGATACCGCGTCGAGGGCTAAATTCGCTTATTGTGGCCTTGTCTATGACGAATGGAAAGATATGCTGATGATTGTAACGAAGTTCCTTGGAGCGCTTTTATTCCTGAATGTCCGGCGGGAAACGTTACGATAGACAATAGTTACGATCTAGGTGGGGTGCTTAGCACATTTACCTCGAAGCAAAAGGAGCCATGTTCGTTCATATCTTTTGGCAGTAGGTGAAAATTTGGAACCACTCCTTGTGTGTGGAGTGTGGAAGTTATCTCCCCACTGGTAAGAGGGGTTTTCCCCGATATTTTCGGTTTCCCTTCCAATAAAATCTTGCTGAGGTTAAAGGTAATATAGTAAATTTATGGAGCTGACGGTTAGCTCGCCTGGCATGAAGGGCTGACCACCACCCTCCAACGAAATATAACCCGGCTATTGGTAATAGGCCTTATGACTTAGGCCTGTAGTGGTGACTTAATTGGATATTAGTCTAGCTTATTATTATTATACAAGCGTTGTCCCGTTTCCAATTTTGTAGCTCTTTGAAATATTAAATCACCTAGTTAATATGTATGGTTGTGCCATAAAGTAGTTTTTATTTAAAATTGTATAAACGCGGAAAAAATAAATTACATACAGTACTTCATAATACGTTTCATAGTAGATGGCGCTAAAAGTCAATGCGATTAAGAAATCCATACAGCTGAGGTGGTGAGTTCTTAATGTTTTCTCATGGACGGTAGATTTAAGGGGACCGGAAAGCGCTAGCGTTCCACAGTACAAAATTTATCTCCCAGTGCTTTAATTAGCTCCTGAGACTCACCGGGAGTCCATTAAGGTCGAGTGCACCACGTGATCTTGAAAAAATTGAAGCATTAAAAATATAAACCAGCCTTTGAGCAAAATTATTTTTTCTCTAACGTTATCTTCCACTTTTTGTGATTAAAAAAACGTGCCATTTTGGTTTTGCTCAAACGACCTTTGGCGATCCCTACTATTCTGATCGGTTAACGGGTGCTAAAAACTTGGCCCCTCTCCCGTCCTCTTAAATCTACAGTGCGTGGTTTTCTTTGCTTAGGGTGAAAATGTACTGTGATAATAGTGGCAGTGTTACCGGGCAATTTATGTAAATACTATGATGGGTACAATTTAGCCCTCGACGCGGTATCGTAAGGGAAACAAGAGAGAAGGGGATTCTGCAAACTACACAGAAGGAGTAGTTTCGGATTTCCAGCCATTGCCACTAGCTAGGATCTTAACACTAGGGGAGTAGGGAGGAAAATTATCTCTTCCCCACTGCGCAGATAACGATTTAATGTATATTTCTTTGTGATAGCAAATCTTACTATTTTATAAAATTTATTTATTTTTGTTTTAAAACTATAGTCAGGGCCGTCTTTAAACTTTTGCTGCCAAAATATCTGCCACCCTTTTATTTATACAAAATCGTAAGTCTTTTCGGTGCAATATTGAAGCAACAGCCACCATTAAGCGATTACCGCCCTGGGGCTATATCCCCATTCTAGCCTAATGCATAAATAGGCCCTATATTTATCAAATAAAAAGAATTTCGAGAAAAGAGAAGAAGCAATAATACATTTTTCACTAAATAAATCAGGATGCACGTTATTCAGTTTCCACGTTATTCAAGTCGCTGTCATTTTCCACGTTATTCAAGTCGCTGTCATTTTCCACGTAAATCAGGATGCACGTTATTCAGTTTCCACGTTATTCAAGTCGCTGTCATTTTCCACGTTATTCAAGTCGCTGTCATTTTCCACGTAAATCAGGATGCACGTTATTCAGTTTCCACGTTATTCAGCGTCTCCTGAAAAATGAGGATCCCCCAGTCAGACCCAAGTTTCGTCCCCCCCCATTCTAGGTGGAGAGGAGGGGAAGGTACTTCGACGCGGCGGAACGTTTTTTCGCGCAATTAGAAACTGAACGATCAAAAGGAGTGTAAATCAACTTAAATTATTGAAATTAATAGATAAGTACGAAGATGACGATTTCTTTAAATTCGACGAAACGGGAAGGCTTAAGGAAGCTTTGAATTTTTAATTAATAATTATAGTTTTATTTTTAGGCTCTAGAGACAAAAGCGTCTTCTGCTCTTCCGTTTTTTTCCGAGGCATTTTAAAAACACAGAAAACAAAAACTGAATTGAAATATCTTAATCATTTATATATATTTTTGCTAAAAACGTATTGACGATTTAACGAAATTGACGTAGCCTAGCTGGGCCTCTGCTCACTCCTACTCAATGAAACTGTAGACGCTTTTTTTGACATCCACACATCGGTGTCGACCCGAGGCCTTAGACACTAGCACACACACAATAACTGATTAATCAGGGCGAAATATGTGTAACGGCCACGCCAACGGGGGGATACGTGTGTATTGTTTTAGTACGTCTAACTCACTGTTGTAACTACTTAGTTTATAATATTCTGAATAAATTAATTTCGGTTGTTTCGTCTCAATTATTTTTATTATAATTAAAATTTTATACCGGGTGGGATCGAACCAGGATTACGTTTTCAGTAAATAACTCTGAATTGCGGAGATATATCATTAAGGGTCATCTCGATAAATTAATACAACTAGGGACAATTCTTCCGAGGAGAGGTATATTTTGGCTTGCCAACTTGTTAAAGTATCGGAATTATCAGATTTAAAAGCATGGCCGTTGACTCATTTGACAAAAAACTTTATTTTTTGCCCGATTTTAATTGCGATTCATCTGGTATTTCTGTTCCCTTAATTCATAATTGGTGAGTGCAATTAAAAAAAAATATAATGTGAAATTTTTTTAAACTGAACTTTCATTTGTAATACTGACCAAATTGTAATTCATATCTGTAATGATGATGCTTTATTCTTTATATTTAATATCATAGATAACATAATTCCTCATAAGTATGCCTCTGTATAATATTTCCATTGAAAATAATTCAATGAGACCTTGTTTCACGCGGAACATACATTGAGCGGACCCAAAAATGCAAAAATGCTTATAGTCCTTGCGCTATTGAAAAGGTTACCATGGAAATGAAATCATGTGATCGCGAGGCACCTTGGAGTAGAGAAGTTTACTGGAGAGGAAATTACCATATCTGTAGCATTGAGTCTCTTCCCCCATCAATTCGGCCTAAGCCCTCCCAGCATGCACTGCGTTTTTGGTAGGGGCCTACGTTTTACTTTACTCTAGCGACGAAAAAGAGAGTTATTTCCAAGGGTGTTGTGAATATTTGATCTTGATTTTATAAAACCAAGGTCGAACAAACCCTTAGAGATTTGAATAGTGCCGCTTGTTAGAACCTTGGTTTGAATGGCAAATTTGTTACAATCAAAATCATGTTTTAAAGACGGTATTATATAGTTTCGCCATTGACATAGTTAGAATTGTTCATAATGAAAAAGTACTGATGTTATAAAAATTGTAAAAGGGATTCAATTAATAATTTTAATTTATAAAAGAGAAAAAAAACTTGTTAGGCCTTGGTTTATAGTACAATATCAGATAATAGAACAAAATTTACCTTCATTTTTTTTAATAATTTTGAAAATTTTATATATGTGTGATCAGAATTTTATATAAAACAGGTAACACATTACACATTATTTTAAAATAGTTATACTTTTAATGTTTTTCTTATTTTCAGATGACTTAAAAAAAGCGAAGGCCAAAGAAATCGAAGGGGAAAAATACACCGATATTGGGTCAACCACTGAAGTTGAAGCGCAAGATCATATAGAACCAAAGAAAAAGAAAACCAGAGCTGCAGTTATCCAAAGTAGTAGTGGCTCAACTGACGATGGTAATTATTGTTCAAAAGCCAAAATATATCTTTAACGGGAGTATAACCTTTTTCTGAATTTGAGGCGTGAGCGAGGGATGACCGCCCGACGGCCGTAGGCGATTTACGCCTGACTTTAGTCTCTGTATCGTCTACGTCCAGCCTTCCATAAGCCTTATCTTCTTATGGAGACAATGGTTTGTAGAAGGCAGGACGGGTACGATACGGAGAGTTGGTGGGCGCCTAGCCCTACTCTAAGCCGCTGCGCATTTGTTTATAAGCTTGACTTTCTTTGCCAGGCCTGGGTTATGCTCGCTTTTAAGAATTATAATAAATCCAAAAGTTTAGAAGACTATCTCTGAATACCGCTAATGTTATTCGCTTGATACATGAACCTTCACAAGCCACTGTAGGTTTTTCAATATGTTTTGGACGAAATAAATTGCCAATTAAATTGAATCTAAATCCATTACAGATAAAGTAAATTAAATGAGGTTTCTATCCGCGGGCCGAAAGCTTAGGTTATTTTATCTATAATAGAGTTAATCGTAAACGTCCATGTGTTTCCTCAGCTAGGGGCGCAAATCCGTTCAACCTAACATTTTAACCAAATATATAATGAAATTATGACTATAGAAATCTGGAGATATCGCTGTAATTGTAATGGTTTCATATTACCAAACGGAATAAAAAACCGCATTAATTTTAAGCTGTGACGCTGTGTATATTTCCCCGGTTTTGGCAGAAAATTAGACCACAATTAAAATTTAAAACTTTACAGAGTGCGAAGGTACATGCGTCATTTTTGTGTTAGACCAATACTTATTTCGTAGAAATGTATTATATACCTTTGATTAAACTATATTCTATTTTACTATTACGCAGAACAGTGTTCAGCGATATCGAGATACACGATATCTAGATACGGATCTAGCTACGTTTTTAGGTACTTTTTTTAGGTACTTTTTTTTAAGTACAATATACAATTGTGGGTAAAAGATACTACCTATTTTCAGACGAACACAGATAAATAAAGAACTCTTACACATACCTTTTTCCCCGTATATGTTTGCAAAGAATATTTCTTATGTATCTAAATTATTGCCCTTTGGTATCTATCTTTCTTTGAGGGGTTTTATCTGCGACGTTCCTTATCTGTATCTTTCTTGTTTTGGTAGTTATATTTTAATACATCGATAAAAAGATATACCAGGTACAGAGAGTGAAAACGAACGTAGTTATATTTATTGTTTGAATAAGCTTTAACTGGGTGTCTTTCAGGCATCTCTCCGGGGGGAATGTCTACCTCCCGGGCGTTAAGAGCTTGCCAATGAACATCACACTGAGACACTTTTTATACAAGAGTAGTTATTTAGGGGAAGCATAATAGTTAAAAAATAATAAATCAGTTGTCTAGGGGAAAATAAAAGTTAATTTAAGTGTTTAGTTTCTTCATTGGAAATAATTAACAAGTTGGCAAGCCAAAATAAACCTCTCCTCGGAAGAATTGTCCCTAGTGGTATTAATTTCTCGAGATAACCCTTAAAGATATATGTCCGCAATTTAGAGTGATTTGTTAAAAATGCTATCCCAGTTCTATCCCGCCCGGTATAAAATTTTAATTATAATTAAAATAATTGAGACGAAACGACCAATTTTAATTTATTCAGAATATCATAAGTTAAGTAGTTACATCAGTGAGTTAGACGTACTATAACAATGCACAATTGAATTACACCCTTTTTACAGTACAAGTTTATCAGTTGAATATAATACGAAGCAAATTTTAATGAAAGAAATATCTACAGAGGGTATTATAACGACCGTTCGCTTTTTGGTTTATAATTTTAACGGAATCGGGCCGATTTTAATTAAACGATAGATTATCGAAATTTTGTTAAAAGAATATTCCCTAGGGCCGCGCGATAAATTTACGAGATTAATTTCCCGTCGCCGTTATCTCGAAAATTTATTTGGTTCGGGATTGCCAGAACTGTAATGTCGTGGGCGAGTGATTAGAAAATGAAATTGCAACCTGAATTATGTAAAATTATAAATGTTTATTTTTATTCAGAACAGTCTCTGGAACGTTCTAGATTTTTAACTTTCATCAATAAACCAACAATATCCCTTCTACGTAATTATACAGAACTGGTACTCAAGTGTCTAAGACTAGATTAGATTTGTCTTAGTTCATCGTGATTGAAACATAAACCAAAACACTTACTAAAAGTAATTATCATAAATTATACTGAGTAATTGTTCAGACGCTCAACTTCTAGTTATTCAATTAACTTATGTTAATAGTTCCGGTCGATGTAAATATTCGCGAAGGGATAAAAAAAAACCCTTTTTTTTCGTTTCTTCATTTATTGTGTATAATCTTTAACGTTTTACTGTGTTTTTTTAACCATTGATTCATTTTCGGGCGATATGCTTTTAACGTTGAAATATGTTTTTTAGTCTACTCAAAGCTAACTTTATTTATGAAAAATAAAATATTGATCAGAGTTCATCCAGATCTGCTTTCGGTTACTTGTCTTTGCTGTTGCTGCTGCCTAGTTTAAGTCGCGCTAGTTCCAGGGTTTTGGGATGGCTGAATTCTACGACTAGACACGAACATTTTGGTCCGTCGAGCCGGATCTCTAAGCCGGTTGTTTTACGTGGATTCTAGTCGCTGGGTTCACACCTTCGGATCATTCGTCTTCTCGGATCGGAAGCAAATTTCGTTCGCAATGCCGGTCACTGCTTTGGACAAAGCCATCGCCGAAAGATCTAAGGGCGAATTGGGTCTGAACAATATGGGCAGAAGAGTTCAGAGTCATTCAAAGATATCGCTAAACCTGCAACAAGTGGAGTTCTTCATCAGCGAAGCAGATAAGTCTTGGCAAATGATTGATGACGCGCATCTCAAGATCATTCCGCTAGATTCCGACAAGGCTTTGGATCATAATACCGAATGGGACAGACTGTTCACTGTCTACACGGATGTCAGATGCGGATTGGAAGCCATCAAGGCAACGTTCGCTCCAACTCCTACTTCGCAGTTTTCGGTTCCGACGTCTCATTCGGAAATCAAGTTGCCGAAGATCAACCTCCCTACTTTTTCAGGGGAGGTGCACGAATGGATGTCGTTCCGGGATATGTTCCAAACAGCTATCCATTATAACAAGGACTTGTCGAATGCGCAGAAGCTTACGTACCTGAAGTCAAGTCTAACGGGAAATGCCGCCAAGTTAATCAAATCGCTCCCTATTTCGGACATCAACTACGGCATAGCGTGGGACACTGTTACGAAGAGGTACGAAAATAAAAGAGAACTTTATTCTTCCATAATGAAGCGTTTCATTGCACTCCCGGCAATTTCGAGCGGGAATTCAACGGCGCTGCGATCCATCGTGGACATGACAATGGAGTGTACGAGAGCTTTGGACACGCTCAGTATAGCGAATAAGTGGGATGCCCTTCTGGTTTATCATCTGACGCAGAAGTTGGATCCTACTTCTAAGGAACAGTGGGAGCTAAGCCTAAAAGATACCGAGATACCCACGTCAAAGACGCTTCTGGAATTTATCGAACAGAGAGCACGATCGTTAGCCGCTTCGTCGTCAGGTCTAAGTCAACAACCTAGAGAGCATCTAAAGAAATCGGTCAATCTGCACGCCAGAACGGGAATAATGCCTGCAGACGGAAGTTGTTCATTTTGTTCCGGAGCGCATTGCAATTTCAAATGCCCAAAATTTTACGGTTTGAAAATCGCAGACCGGCAGTTCTCGGCACAGGAAGCGAAGGTCTGTTTCAACTGTCTTCGTTCCGGTCATCGAGTAAAAGATTGTCCACTTGAAAGGGGTTGTAAGACTTGTGGACAACGACATCACTCCCTTCTCCATTCGGATAGCCTAAATCAGAGATCCGGTAGTCGACAGTCCAGGGGAGGTCAATCGACTGGTGACCTTCAGCCTGGAAACCAGCAAACGATCCAAAGTCAACAGTCTGGTAACCACCAGATAAGTCAACTTCAAAATCAAAATTTCCATGTTCAAGAAGTCGTTCATTCTAAATACGACGCCATGCTAGCCACCGCCGTGATAAGGGTGAAGACGGTTTCCGGTGGATGTCTTCAATTCCGCGCGCTCCTAGACGGCGGATCGACAGTGTCATGCATCTCCGAAGCATGCATCGGACAACTGGGTTTAGGACGGGAGATGGTCGATACGGAGGTCGTTGGCCTAGGCTCAGCTCAACTCGGCAAAACGAGAGGCCTCACTCAAATACATTTCAAGTCGCATATCGATGCTAAGACGATAGAGAAATTTCATGTAAGCGCCTACGTTCTCCAGAAGATAACGTGTCAACTTCCGGTCAGAAGATATGACGCAACTAACTGGAATCATCTAAAGAATCTTCAGCTAGCGGATCCAGCATTTAATGTACCGGCCGACGTGGATATCCTTCTGGGTGCCGACATATTTTATAAACTTCTACTCGACGGCAACCGAAGATCAAATTCCGAGTCTCCGGATGCTATCAATTCTAAACTGGGATGGCTCGTCGCAGGTCCAATTGGAGTAGAGCAGCCCAAAATTCAAGTCCATCACGCCATCTCGTTGGACGAAAACCTAAATCGGTTTTGGGCGGTGGAGCAGGTTCCGAAAAAACCAATTCTTACCCATGCCGAGAAAGAATGCGAGGAAGATTTCCAGACAAACCACTACAGAGACGAATCTGGACGATTCGTGGTTCGAATGCCTATGAAGAAGCCCAAAGTCTCTCTCGGATTGTCTCGAGAAACGGCTCGGAGGAGATTGCTACATATCGAGAGAAAACTCGAATCGAGTCCAGCTTTGAAGGTTTTATATCAAGGCTTCATGGAGCTGTACGAAGGGCTGGGGCACATGGTTAGGGTGGAACCCGTTCCTTCGTCGATCGAACGAGTATTCATTCCCCACCATTACGTGCTGAAGGACTGTAACCAGACTAACAAATTTCGAGTTGTATTTGATGCATCGTCGAAGACAAGTTCTGGTAATTCGCTGAACGACGCTCAGCTAGTTGGTCCGGTCGTTCAAGACACGCTGTACACTATCATCATGCGATTCAGACTTCATCAAGTCGCATTCAGCGCTGATATCAAGAAGATGTATCGGCAGATACTTATCGCACCCGACCAGTGCGACCTCCAATGTATTCTTTGGCGAACGTCTCCGAAATTACCTATTCAAGAATACCAGCTCAGAACGGTTACCTACGGTACGGCATCAGCACCGTTTCTCGCCACTCGAGTCCTCCAACAATTGGGTGACATTGGGTCAAAGGAATACCCGTTGGGGGGTGAGATTCTCAGGAGAGATTTCTACATGGATGACGTTATGAGCGGAAGAGGATCGATTGAAGATACAAGAATAGCTATATCGCAACTTCGTGAGCTGACAGACAGCGCTGGGCTCCCTCTCAGCAAATTCGCTTCGAACTACCAGGGATGTCTGGTGGATGTTGCAGTGGAGCTGCGGGAGACTAAGGAAGTCCTCGCCATGGAAGAAGAACCTCTCGTAAAAACTCTTGGTCTTTACTGGGATACCCGAAGAGATCAATTCCTTTTCAAGGTGCAAGTTCCGGAGTCGGGGGAAGACGTCACGAAGAGAACGCTACTTTCGGAGATTTCGAAAATGAGAATGGTAGACAAATTCGGAAAGATCAACGTTTCACTCCTTGCATCGGAGACAAGGGTGGCTCCAGCAAACCAAGCTATGTCCATTCCAAGACTGGAGCTATGTGGCGCATTGCTACTCGCTGACCTCTTAGAATCAGTACAAGAATCGCTGGGACTTGATGTCACTCGGGTCAAAGCATGGACAGATTCCACAATTGTCCTATGCTGGATATCGTCGTGTCCAAAACGATGGAAAACTTTCGTTGGCAATCGAGTTTCGAGAATTCAAGAAACTATCCCAGCGTCGCAGTGGGGTCACGTAGCTGGCACCGATAACCCAGCCGACGCAGCGTCGAGAGGAATTTCCGTTTCAGAACTCGTAAAGCATCAGCTCTGGTGGAAGGGACCGTTATGGTTAGCAGAGAGCACGCCCGCTCCAAAAACGTCGAAATGGGTAATGGACACCTCAAAGGTCAATCAAGTTTATGAGGAGGAGAAGATCGTCATCGTTGCCACGAAGGCCCACGTTGTTGGTAACTCAACATTCACGAGATTTTCGTCACTTTTACGGTTACGTCGTATCACCGCGTGGAGTCGAAGATTCGCTTATAACAGTCTACTCCGATACCGACTGAGAACCGATCCGCAATCAACGGCTTCACGAATGGAAGGTCCATTAACGACTGAAGAATTGAAATCGGCGTTATTTGCTCTAATCAAGGTTATGCAAGCTGTAGAGTTTGCGGAAGAAATCGAGTCATTGAAGGAAGGAAATCCGTTGCCAAGGAAGAGCAAATTACTCTGTTTACGCCCTGAGTTGGATTCGGAAGGCATCCTTCGAGTGGGAGGTCGTTTAAAACATGGCGATTTCACCGACAACGTAAAACGCCCAATTCTGCTACCACGTCACCACAAATTTACGGAAATGGTGATTCAAGAAGCACACGTCCAGCATTTGCATGCTGGAGCGCAGTTGGTTCATGGTATTCTATCTCTAAACTACTGGATTCTCCGAGGGAGGGATGCAATTCGACATCAAATTCGGAGATGCATAGTTTGCACAAGGTATCGAGCAGAAATGGCGAAACAGATGATGGGGGACTTACCTAAGTCTAGACTGCAATATTGTCGAGCCTTTACAACAACCGGCGTCGATTACGCCGGGCCTTTCAATCTACGACCAATTACGCCTAGAAGTAAAACGACTTACAAAGCTTATATATCGCTTTTTGTCTGCTTCGTCACTCGGGCGATACATTTGGAGCTCGTTTCATCCTTGTCTACAGAAGCGTTTATCGCAGCTTTACGAAGATTCACCTCAAGGAGAGGAAAGCCCAGCGACATTCATAGCGACTGTGGCACGAACTTCGTCGGCGCAGCGAAAGAATTGACGGAATTCATGAAATTAATCCAGTCCGATTCCCATAACGAAGCGGTCGCGGATCACCTTTCGTCACAAGGAATAGCGTGGCATTTCAACCCTGCTGGCGCCCCTCACTTTGGCGGATTATGGGAGGCTGGAATAAAATCCGTGAAATACCACATGCATAGAGTCATTGGGCCAACTCGTCTTACATTTGAAGAGTTTTCAACAGTTATCACTCAAATCGAGGGAAGCCTCAATTCTCGACCTTTAACTCCGATGTCGTCTGACCCGACGGATCTGCAAGTATTGACGCCAGGACACTTCCTCATCGGAGAGTCTCTGCAAGAGGTTCCCGACCCAGATCTTTCGCAACTTCCGATGACGAGACTCAATCGTTGGCAACTCCTTCAAAAGCTGAAACAGGACATCCACAAGCGCTGGCTCCGGGAGTATATAACGAGACTCCAGCAACGTCCGAAATGGATGACTCCTCAACGAAATATCTCAGTCGGGGACATGGTACTCGTAAAATCGGACGCCTCTTTCGCTGCCAGCTGGCCTCTTGCTCGAGTCGTCCAGATACATCCAGGTCGAGACGGACAGACGAGGGTGGTCACTTTACGCACCAGCAGAGGGGAGCTTAAAAGACCGATCGTGAAGCTCTGTTTACTTCCGTTTGACCAGGAAGACGCTGTACCCGATTCTTGACGCTACCGCATCAAGGCCGGGAGTATGTTCAGACGCTCAACTTCTAGTTATTCAATTAACTTATGTTAATAGTTCCGGTCGATGTAAATATTCGCGAAGGGATAAAAAAACCCTTTTTTTTCGTTTCTTCATTTATTGTGTATAATCTTTAACGTTTTACTGTGTTTTTTTAACCATTGATTCATTTTCGGGCGATATGCTTTTAACGTTGAAATATGTTTTTTAGTCTACTCAAAGCTAACTTTATTTATGAAAAATAAAATATTGATCAGAGTTCATCCAGATCTGCTTTCGGTTACTTGTCTTTGCTGTTGCTGCTGCCTAGTTTAAGTCGCGCTAGTTCCAGGGTTTTGGGATGGCTGAATTCTACGACTAGACACGAACAGTAATTTTAAACTCTGTCTTAATTAACAGCTGACATATGTTCGCTACTAATTACTTCCAATCTACTTAATAAGCCTCACAGGTTGAGTTGATAATTTCAAGGGTATAATTAGGTTATTCCAATTCAAAAAATAATAACAATCAATTTTATCTTACATCTGACTTGAGTTAGTTCACAATTACTTTAACACTTTCAGTCTTAAACACGCACTGTTCATACACTTAAGTCAATTCACTCACGTTCCAAACGCGAAACACAATTTAACTCTCTTCTTGACCGAAGACCGAACATACTAATTACAACCGCAAAGTTCGTCATAACTTTTGACCGACACCAGGACCCCGTTCTGTATTAGTTCGTCTGACAGCCAAGAACTAAGAAAGGATAGATCTTCTATATTGACGGCAACGGCCTTATATACTTTTATTTGGTGTTTGTTTTTTTACCCGTCGAGATTTGACTAAAGTTCGAAAAATTGAAGAGATTATATTTTTTACCCGGTTTGATTGATAGTTCTCCACACGGTGGCGCTATATTATTACTTTGATTTAATTTCCGCGGGAGTTTTGAATAATTATCCTTTTTCTAAGCGTTATTAAAAGGAACAATGAACTACTTTTTGTGTTTTAACGAAATTTTGTTAAAAATCACTTTTCAAGCGGTCACCAGTCGAACTAAAGGGTAGTTTTGGTCGCGGCCCCGTGAGATAACGCTCACCAGCCCACCGGCCCAATCCGCCCCTGGTCAGACTTTAAAAGAAACACCTACTCTTAACATGACGTACATCGTCGTTTGCAGTGATGAATGTAATTTTTCGCATAAATGTGTCGGTACTATTAATACGGAAAGTATGGTGACTACCGCTGAGTTCAGTGTTTCTCCATCTTTCCGCTACTATCCTATAATAAAGGAAGACGACGAAGCAGTCGACGATATGACGTAGGAAAAGTAAGGTCGGCGCTAGGGCATGGCGACAAAGGCGACCGCCTAGAGCCCCGCACTCAGCGGCACTTATGGGGGACCAGCATAAATCCGTCAAGGGGGGTGGCGGAAGTCTGGACCCGGAACACCCCTGGTCTACGCCACTTGCCCGCACTTAGCGACATGTTTTGGGATCCCGCAGTTAGCGACATGTTTTGGTATCCCGCAGTTAGCGACCTTTATATGTATCCCGCACTTAACGGGGGTTTTTGGTTCCCCCCGTACTTAGCGACATGTTTTGGGATCCCGCACTTAACGCGGTTTTTTGTTTCCCCCTTACTTAGCGACATGTTTTGGGATCCCGCAGTTAGCGACATTTATTGGTATCCCGCACTTAACGGGGGTTTTTGGTTCCCCCCGTACTTAGCGACATGTTTTGGGATCCCGCACTTAACGCGGTTTTTTGTTTCCCCCTTACTTAGCGACATGTTTTGGGATCCCGCAGTTAGCGACATTTATTGGTATCCCGCACTTAACGGGGGTTTTTGGTTCCCCCCGTACTTAGCGACATGTTTTGGGATCCCGCAGTTAGCGACATTTATTGGTATTCCGCACTTAACGGGGGTTTTTGGTTCCCCCCGTACTTAGCGACATGTTTTGGGATCCCGCAGTTAGCGACATTTATTGGTATCCCGCACTTAACGGGGGTTTTTGGTTCCCCCCGTACTTAGCGACATGTTTTGGGATCCCGCACTTAACGCGGTTTTTTGTTTCCCCCTTACTTAGCGACATGTTTTGGGATCCCGCAGTTAGCGACATTTATTGGTATCCCGCACTTAACGGGGGTTTTTGGTTCCCCCCGTACTTAGCGACATGTTTTGGGATCCCGCAGTTAGCGACATTTATTGGTATTTCGCACTTAACGGGGGTTTTTGGTTCCCCCCGTACTTAGCGACATGTTTTGGGATCCCGCAGTTAGCGACATTTATTGGTATCCCGCACTTAACGGGGGTTTTTGGTTCCCCCCGTACTTAGCGACATGTTTTGGGATCCCGCAGTTAGCGACATTTATTGGTATCCCGCACTTAACGGGGGTTTTTGGTTCCCCCCGTACTTAGCGACATGTTTTGGGATCCCGCAGTTAGCGACATTTATTGGTATCCCGCACTTAACGGGGGTTTTTGGTTCCCCCCGTACTTAGCGACATGTTTTGGGATCCCGCACTTAACGCGGTTTTTTGTTTCCCCCTTACTTAGCGACATGTTTTGGGATCCCGCAGTTAGCGACATTTATTGGTATCCCGCACTTAACGGGGGTTTTTGGTTCCCCCCGTACTTAGCGACATGTTTTGGGATCCCGCAGTTAGCGACATTTATTGGTATCCCGCACTTAACGGGGGTTTTTGGTTCCCCCCGTACTTAGCGACATGTTTTGGGATCCCGCAGTTAGCGACATTTATTGGTATCCCGCACTTAACGGGGGTTTTTGGTTCCCCCCGTACTTAGCGACATGTTTTGGGATCCCGCAGTTAGCGACATTTATTGGTATCCCGCACTTAACGGGGGTTTTTGGTTCCCCCCGTACTTAGCGACATGTTTTGGGATCCCGCAGTTAGCGACATTTATTGGTATCCCGCACTTAACGGGGGTTTTTGGTTCTCCCCGTACTTAGCGACATGTTTTGGGATCCCGCAGTTAGCGACATTTATTGGTATCCCGCACTTAACGGAGGTTTTTGGTTCCCCCGGTACTTAGCGACATGTTTTGGGATCCCGCAGTTAGCGACATTTATTGGTATTCCGCACTTAACGGGGGTTTTTGGTTCCCCCCGTACTTAGCGACATGTTTTGGGATCCCGCACTTAACGCGGTTTTTTGTTTCCCCCTTACTTAGCGACATGTTTTGGGATCCCGCAGTTAGCGACATTTATTGGTATCCCGCACTTAACGGGGGTTTTTGGTTCCCCCCGTACTTAGCGACATGTTTTGGGATCCCGCAGTTAGCGACATTTATTGGTATCCCACACTTAACGGGGGTTTTTGGTTCCCCCCGTACTTAGCGACATATTTTGGGGCCCGCAGTTAGCGACACTTATTGGTATCCCGCACTTAGCGGGGGTTTTTGTTTCCCCCCGTACTTAGCGGCACTTATTGGTGCGCCTCCTCTTTTTTCCTCAAATTGCGTTGAGAGAAGGGGCCCCTTCTCACTACTTAGGGCCCCGCACTCTCTAATGCCGGGCCTGAGGGGGGATGTTGGACTTCACTTCACGCAAATTTTCACCCACTGGCTTTTTGAATCTAACTATCGGTCGATTTAACGTCTTGAGTTAGCTTTGTTGATATTCGGTCTATGCCTGCTCTTCTTTGAAATGTTCCGTTAAATTTCGTGGTTAGATTTTGAAAATAATATCGAAAAGGGAAATGATTCCAGTGGTTGCCAATGCCAATATTCAGTTTTGTTTAGAAATTGTACATTCCTCTTTTTTTCTCACTCAATTAGATTTTAAAGGTAATTAATAGATATTCTACACGCGTAGTTGCTGAAATGGAGAACTTAAAAGTTCAAATATCAACAAATGCGCGAATGTTAAACCGCCTATTAAGCGAAAAGGAACCGTCACACCCAAGATTTGCCGTAGAACAACTAAACCTTCCTATTAATTCCATTGAACATTTAAAAAATATTGAAAAATATTTACTTGAAAAAAATAATCAAGTAACATTGGTGTTGTTTAAATCAAAGGACAACGATATTTCAAAAGTGCACAAGAAAATTTTATTTAAAATTTTTTTAAAACAATGTTTTAAATAAATTTTAAATAAAATTTTCTTGTGCACTTTTGAAATATCGTTGTCCTTTGATTTAACCAGTATTTCTGTGCAAGTCGCCAATAAAACACTTAATAACATTGGTGTGTTTATTGAAGCGAAATATTAGAATTTGATTTAATTAGCTAATAATTTCTGTTGGCAATATTCAGATTTCAGTCTTGGCAGGACTAGGAGGTAAACATTATCTATAACTCATTATAAATTAGATCCCGTTCACGCTTACACCGCACCAGGTTTAGCCTAGCAAGTAGCTTTGAAGATGACCGATGTTCGCCTCGATCTCATACTTGATATAGATCAACACTTATTTATTGAAAAGGGTAACGCTTTTTGATATTTTAAATATTATTGTATTTACATTGAATTTTTAGGTATTCGAGGCGGTGTTTCAAGGATCTCAACTCGTTATTCTGAAGCGAATAACAAATATATGCCCGACACATATGATTCGTCTAAAGAGAGCAGTTATATATGCTATTTAGGTAATTTACATTTTTTTTTTAATAATTTTTTTAATTTTTTTTTAATTTTTTTAATTTTAATTACTTTAATTAACTTAATTTAACTTAATTGAAGATGCGAATAATTTGTATGGTGCTGTTATGTGTGAACCACTACCGCTAGGCGACTTCCAGTGGGTTCAGGAGGATTATTTGCAAATACTCTGTGAAAATATTTTGAGTATTCCCAATAACGTTGAAAACGGATATATTTTAGAGGTAAATAACAAGTGTTTTAATTATTGAATTATATTTTTAAAGAATTGTTTCCTTTGCAGGTGGATCTTGAATATCCTCCAGAGTTGCATGACTTACATAACGATCTCCCAGTAGCGGCGGAATCTAAAGTTATTACACATGATATGCTATCTCCATACTCCAAAGATCTCTTAGGAAAATTAAATGTTAAGGAGAATCAAAGTCTACCAAAACTTCTTCCTAATTTAAATAATAAAGATAAATACATAGTACATTACCGCAATTTAAAATATTATGTAGAATTAGTTTTGAAAATAACCAAGGTTCATCGAGCTCTAACCTTCACTCAAGGAAAATGGTTGGAAAAATATGTTAGATTCAACACAGAACAGAGGAAATTATCCAAGAGCTCATTTGAAAAGAATTTCTGGAAACTTATGGTTAACTCTGTTTTCGGGTAAATCAATTTAAATTATTTATTGCTGTTTTTTCCCTTACTTCATTTAATTATTTAGAAAAACAATGGAAAATCTACGGAAGCATATAAATTTCGAGTTGATTCATAAACCAAAAAGAGTATTAAAAGTTACAAGTTCCCCGCAGTTTGAACACTTTACCATCTTGAATGAAGAGTTAGCCGGCGCTCATAAGAAGAGAGCTAAAATTGTTCTTAACCGGCCTATATTTACCGGATTCACCATTCTAGATTTATCCAAGGAGCTCATGTATCGTTTCCATTACGGATTCATAAAAAATACGTACGGGAACAAAGCATCACTATTATTTATCCACCTTCGCATTTCCTTCATTCTAATCAGAATAAAAAAGCTCTCGGCTATTTTAAAGACGAGACAAATTCACAGTTAATTCAAAGCTTTGTAGGACTTCGTCCAAAGCTTTATTCTATTAAATTGTACGGGGAGTCTAAGACCGCTGAAGAGATAGAAAAGGAGTTGCGATTGGGGACATCTTTAGAGTCCATTTTAAACCATAAAAAGGTTTGTAAGGGCGTTGCTATGAACGTTATTAGAAACGTCATCCGCCACGAAGACTATGAACGTTGTCTTTTTAATCAAGAAACCATGTCAGCCGAGATGATGCGTATAGCTAGTTTCAAGCATGAGCTATTTACTTTAAATACTAGAAAACTTTGTTTATCACCAAATGATGATAAGAGATATATTCTACCCTGCGGGGGTTCGTACCTTAGCGCACGGTCATAAAGATATTGAAAAATGATAATGAATGCTTGTATTTCTGTATATATATAAAAACTGCTATTGCTATAAATTGTAAAAAATTATTTTATTGAATACATTTTGCACATAAACTCTTTAATCATTTTATCGTTTACATTTTTATCTTTCTTAAAGGAACAAGATCTTCAATAATTGTACTGGTTTTGGCCCAAATTGTTTTCGGCTTTTTTTCTCCTCTAGGAAGTGGCGCCCTCCTAAAAGTGCGGTTTCAAGGTTATGGGGAAACCCCCTTCTACGTTCCTCCGTTTTTCCACTGACCTATTTCCTCTAAAAACGGGGTGTGGGGAGTGTCAAATTCTTCCGAAAGCCGAACAATAACGAATAGAATACTATACTTCTTGGAATTTTTGAATCGGGGCTAGCGAGAGGATGGCGGGGGGGGGGGTTGAAAAAGAGCAAAGATCACTGGACAATAGCGACCACCTGTGCTCTGTACGCGATATTTCCCAGAAAAGTGTTTTACGAACGGCTTATCTCTCGAAATCCGCTCCTCTCTAACATTACAGCCTCGGTTTTCTGTGTAAGTGTAACCTGAGTTTACGTTCGTGGATCTAAAAACGTAGTTATTGAAAAATAGGGAATAACTACAATGAGTGTCGCGAAAGAAAACTTAGAAGGTTTACCAATAGAGATAGCCGCTATTGTTTTAGCTAAAACCAATAGCAAAGTCAGCGTAGAACCATGTAGATGCCGTAATTCTTGCCAAAGAGCCGCGGTTATTTCGGAAAATGCAAATAATAGTGGAGGACCACGTGGTGGATGTTCATGCCGAGCCATGAGAGTTTTAAGTAACGAAAACTGTAAATGTGCCCCGGGAAAAGTACCATGTACGAATAAAGGAGATGCGGAGAAAAATGAAGTTGTAAGTATAATTTTTTTAAATTTTATAAGCTCTATAAGTTCAAATGTTTATAAGAATTTCACGCTTGTATTAGTGTTCTCGAATCAAAATAAAACCAAAGGCGAAGACTTCCAAGGCCAAAAACGTAACGCCTAAAGATTCCGTGATAAACCTAATTTCGGAGGAAATCCTCTCAAATGTCACAGATTTCAATCTTCTTTCAAATGAAAATGATCTTGCTGAAGTTCCTGTCGAAATTGAGGTATGTAATACTCGTTTATTACGCGTTTAGCAACTATGGAAATAACTTATTTCCGAGCTTATTTCATATGAAATTTCAAATTTTACGTTTTTTATTTGCCCATTCATAATGAACTAATTAAAGGGATGATGGCCAGTTTATCATGAGTCATCCTCATGAGTCACGAATGTCTATTTTGGGGGTAATGTTTCAAATATTGTTGTAGAGTGTCCGGGTTATTAGGGGCTCATGATTTATAAATAAACATTGAACTCGGACATGGAAACCTAGGTTTTATTTAATCCACCTAATTTACGGTAGAATTAACCAATAGTAGCCATCATAATAGTCACTATAGTAGTAGTCCAATTTTGTTACAATCAGATGGGAGAAAGTTAACTCTTTACGAAGCAGTGGTGGTAATAGAATGGCAAGATTTTCCCCCGCTTGCAAATATAGCGCCTGCAATATTACGCACTTATCATTTTTGTCCGCCATTTACGAAGTCGCAGTCTAGTAATGATTTCCCAGAAGTATTATTTATATTTAGCTCTAACAAAAGAGTTACCTGGTTCTAGCTCTAACTAAGAGTTACCTCAATCGGACCCAAAATAGGTCTTTCTATAAAGTAACTTGGCCTTCTTGTTTATAATGAAAACTGTTTTTGCAAGGACGATTTACATTGACCATGATATATATTCTCCTTGGGTTTTACTCTCTCAGCTGCTGAGAGCGTAAGATCCAAGGATAATTAATATCAATGTCAATTTAAATCATCCTTGCAAAGAACAGTTTTCATTATCCTAAGTGTCTTCTGTCTGTCTTGCGTCTGTTTCTCTATAGGCGTCCGAGTCGTTCAACCTAGGACCTCCAAATTTCTCACAGCTATTCTTATGGCGCAAAGGCAGCGAGTCGCGCTATTTCCATCGATTTCCAATTTGGTTAAAGTTAATTAAATAATGTTAAAAAGCGATTCCAAATCTGTATTTTTGCCCCTGGAAAGGTGCCGTGAATCCTGCAACCTACATACACCTATACAAGCAATATTTTTCTGCCTCAGTCAATTTCGCGCCTGCGTCATCGTCCCTTGGAGAATGGAGACTGGGGGGGGGAGGAATAGGGTTTGGTTTATGACTCAGTCTTCACGGGGTTTTAGTTCTAGCTGGGGCCCGACGGACACCTATTTTAGTTCTATCTGGGGCCCGTCCGACACCTATTTTAGTTCTAGCTGGGGCCCGGCCGAAGGACGGGCTACCCAGCTAGTAAACAATAAGGCCAAGTTAATTTATAGAAAGACCTATTATAAGAGTATGTCATGTTTGTTTTAATGGGGGATTGGTGGGTTGGGTTGTTGTGCCCCTCCCCCCCCCGTTTACCTGACACAACTGAAACTCGCACACAATTTAGAGGTACTTCAGTAAAATAGATTGAAAAAGAATTTAACAGTCAATCGGATCCAAAATTATAAGAGCGCGTAATTTTTTTTAATTCGACAATCGAAAGCGAAACGACACTGGTTTATTTAGTTAGAGGGGTTCGATACCTAACCAACGACCTATCATTGATGGATGCCAGCTGGAGAAATTGCCAGCGTTATTTAAAATATTTTTTCAAATAAACACTTAGTGAATAGAACTATAAATTATTTGTAAAAAAAAAGAATATTTGTCTCTAATTTTTGCAGAGCCTTGAAACAATGATTGAGGCAGAACTAAAGACGGCTGACAACTCCCAAGAACTGTTTTCAGACAGAATATACTACGAAATATCATCAGATTGTGAAAGAAATCAAGTATTATTATAATTATCATTCGTTTATTTATGATAGTGGTCATATACGGGGGCAGATCACTAAGCTTTAGAGTGGCCTAATAATCATGATTTAATCATTTTAATCATGATTTAATCATTTTAATCATGATTTAATCATTTTAAGCACGATTTAATCATTTTTATCTTTATTTAATCATTTTTAACAAAAATGCACACTATGACCAGGTAAAATTTGAAATTCATACCTAAGACATTTTGAGTTATTCCCCGTGGTTATGATTTTACATCCTGTTTATTTATTTACAATTTTTAGAACATTCCAAGTGAGTCTGAAGATAACGAAGATTTATTTGAACCGCCACAACCAAATAAAGCAAAATCATTAAGAAGTAACCGGAACCAGGAAAATCAGGCCAAAAGAAATATTTTTGCTACTGACTCGGATGAAGATACTTCAACCATTACTACAACGAAAAGGAAAAAAGTTGGAAAGCAACATTCCGGAAAAACAAAGCCAAATAAAAATTTGAAAAAGGCAGCTGCGTCTACTGCTGGTGCTGTTGATTCCAGCAGAGAAAATTTTGCAAAACAACATATGGAAGAAATAAGAGTGAGTATCAATTTATTGTTGGTTTAAATATTTTAAATATTAATTAATTTGAAAAACAAATTTAGATTGCTTCTAAAACTGTTAGCCGAGATGCTTTGGAAAATTTCTTTGTGAAAGTAGCACCACAACTACCAGAGGCATTATCCATAATATATGCTACTAATGACGAAAGTAATGGTTAAGTAATTATATATATATATATATATATATATATATATATATATATATATATATATATATATATATATATATATATCGCAGTTGTATTGATAATTTTTTTTATTAAGACCACTACTTCTATTATTTTCTTGTGCAAGTTTTTCCCTCCATGCCATATGTCGAGTGAGAGTCTTGCATCCTTCAAAACTCTGCCTGATTTGCCTAAATAAAACATTTTATAAGGTGGTGTTTGATCAATATTTTTATCATATAACATACCCATTTCGGATTTTATTTGAGAATGCGCATCGCTCACCACTTCAACAATTGTAATTCCATGATCAGCTGCTTTCGTCATTATTTCTTGTGAAGATTTTTTAAAACCGATTAACTCCATGTTGCAACTTTTCCATTCGCTTGGCGCACATCAACATTACATATAGCCAATATTTTTTTGGTTTTTATGTCGGCAAAGGTAAGTACAACTATGACCAGGTGAGTCCATACGCCCATCGCCTGCAATAACAAGTTCTTGATCTCCTTCTAAGTCGTCATAAACTTTATCTTGGAGAATTTGCCAATAATTTTGAATTGCTTGTCTAATGAAATGCCTCTGATAACTGTTAGGAAAATAATACTTTTAGAAAATGTTGAGTTTCTTTAATATAAATTTCATACCGGTAAAACGTATCTTTTGATATGAGATGTATTTTTGAAAAATTAGCAAGTTTCACTATTTTAGTAAATTCATGACCAGCTAACAATATTCCACTGGCAACTTTAATATTCCCCGCGAAGATGCCATGAAAACACTTTTGGCTGTACCACAAACCCTTTTAAAATTTTGTTGTATTGTTTTATTTGAAATGAACGCAAAAAGCAATATGTCTAAACGTGTAAAGTTCCTTTTTTGTGTTGCTTGCCTCCCCCTGCTGAGCATTTCCAAGAAAATATTAGAGCTGCTCCACGGAAGGTAGATTTGTATTCCACTGCAGCACCACAAAAGCAATTCAGTCCAAAAGCTTGTTTTACTAAATTTTCGAGGTTGGAGAAAAATACCAATACTATTTCTTCTTGGACTGCGCCTTTTGGAGTTGGGTCAGAAATAATTAGGTCCTGAAACTATAATAAGACAACGGTGCATTAACTTAAATATCCGTTTCATAGTAGAATGCTATATAGTACCTGATTTGCAAGATGTTGACAGTTGTCAACCAGAAGGGGAGACGTAAATGTTGAGCTCACACCGCCTGCGGGACTTATGAACATTTGAGGGGGTTCTATTGTTGACTGTCTGAGTGTAACAATTAAATTTATTACATATTTCATTAAAATAATTTCAAGTAAGCCAGGCCTACTCGAGCCTTTCCAGGTGCTATTACTGTGTAGCGTAATGGCGACCAGTAGGCAGACTGGTCGACATTACGCTACCGGAAATTATGTTTAAACGTGTTTTAACTACCTCGTGCAACTTACCGATTGTTTACGTACAAAGGAGACTGTGCATAGGTAGATAATGGACTTGTAACATGATCAGTTACGGTCTGTAATTTCTCATTGAAAGATGACCTAAATTTAAAATTTTAATCAGCCAAAACATCGTTAATGCAATCACTTTACAACTATCTTACAACATTGGGGTAGAAATCAGTCTATTTTGCCGAAACCCAATTCTAGTACTCCTAGGAGTTAGGTCGTTAGTACGACAGAACATTTCAGTTTGAGTAGATACCTCAGAGGCTGAAAATACCACAATTTGTGAAAAAATACTATATAAAATAACGTATAATTATATTTAGTAAGTATTATCTTATTTACATTTTTTCTTTGAATAACTAAAGTGATTTTCTTGACGTTTATCAAAGTATTGTTTTTTCCACATTCCAATTCATCCCTAAAATTCATTTACCATTAGTTCTATCTATAATCTAAACTAATTAAAGAATAAAAACAATATAATATAATATAATATAAAGAATTAATCTTACAGTCTTTTGAAAAGATGTGCAGCAAATTGTTCATTAGTAAGATACAATCGTTTACGTTCGCGGGACCATCTTTCAAACATCTCCAAACCCAAGTTAACTTTGTAAGTTTTATTTACTTTATTATCTTGCGGTGGATCCATCGTTGATTAAAAATTGATTACGACGAAAACCGATTTACCGAACTCGCGATATTTTTCAAGAATTTGGCCTATTAAAAAGATATAAAACCGTTACAGCCGGAGCTCATAAATAACGCACGGGCTCTATAACAAGAGAAAAGAATTTCAGTCTTAGAATATAAAGCGGCAAAACCCTTTCTTTAGGCAGAGTTGGTTAGGCGAGAAAGCAGAAGGGCCCATTTACTAACGGATCTCCCTAAAAACTGTACATGGACTCGACCGTCTTCGCCAGCTAGCCAAGTCCGAACAAAACCCTCAAAAGGGCCAGTCGAACGGTGGCGCCATCTAAATCGAAAACCCAAACTACAATTCTATTTTTTTTAAATAGAGTGCGATCTTGTTCCTTTAAACCTAGACACAATGTTATACATTTCTATTCCTTTACACCTGTTTATAGCAAAATAGATACAGAATGCTCCACACGTATTACTAGAATTACTCTGTAATTGATTAGAATTAAAAGTAACAGTTTTACTGTTTCGTTCAATAAAGTCATTAAATTTAAAATAATCTGGCGGGTTTCCAAAGGAATCCTTGAATTCACTATTTTTATGTTTAGAAAAATATATTAGAACCCAGTGTTCTCCAGGTCCAACACTCGTATCGGTATTTACAATAAATAGAGAAGGGAATATTTTTACATATTTAGGTAGATTGTCAGCCGCGAACACGCCTCGAAATATACTTTTAGTACTTAAATCTTTTTCAAGAATTTTAGTTATCTGTAGCAAATCCATTAATTACTGTAATCGAAAATCACGGTTCGATTTTTATCAATTTCAATCAAATTTTGAAACTCAGCGTAAATTAGAATGGAAATCGTCTCCGGTAACGGTTTTGCAAATTTTAATTCTAATCTCAGGTTACTGTTTTTTACAAGATGCAAGTGATTAGCGTTGTTATTAAGATCCGAGGTTAAATTGTACGCGAATAAACAATTTCCGTTAGGGTAATCTTCGCAACTTATCTGATTCCCTTCATCTACGTTCCACTGATTAGTTTGAATGAAAAGATTGCAATACGCTTGAATATATTGATTTTCCTCATAGTTTAGAGATAACGCCTTATGAGGGACGCTGCTACCGTCAATGTACAATCCAATGCTTGATAAATCGAAATGTTGAAAGTTGTACGGTGATTTTTTCAAATCTCCTAGAAACGCATTTTGTTCCACAAACCCGATAACAACTTTCTTTGGTGCTTGTCCGGTAAATAAATGATCTTGCGCACTAGCCATAAGACCAGCGGGTATAGAAAATGAGGTGCACTCCAAACGAGTTACAGGATATTTAGCGGTTCCATATTGTAGCGCCTAGGCTTGAGCGAGCGATAGTTCCGGTATCACTTTAACTTTCCTCAGATAAAGGGAAGCTGATAAAATCTCCACATTTTACGTCGGAGTGAAAGCAAAAAGCTGCTCTATTTTTATCGAATTTAAATTTCAAATCAACCATATTTAATAAAAAGCGTGGTTGTTGACATAAATCAGTATGGACTACGCTTAACAAGTCAATCGCCCCTCTTTGCGCTAAACTCGCTCGTTTAGAGAAACCATCGTTATCGAAAAATGAATCGAACTTTCCAGGCGTATCCCGATAGAAAAGTGAACTTGTTAAATAACTTTTTTTCGCAGAATCTCCGAACGTTAATAGAGTTTGTATCATACTTTTATAAGCGTAATTTTGACTGGAAGGTGTTACTGATCTTTCATTCAGAAATACGTGAACGTCGCTAAAAAGCTAATGAAGAAACAAATTCTCGGGGGCGATATTGTCGGCTGGAGTTCCGGCTGCCCCACCCGCAACACCTGGACCCGCATGTTGCGGTAGTTGACCATTATCTTTAGTTACCTTAACTCGAACGTGCAACAAAGTTTGTGAAAGGTCTATATACGTTTCAGAGTTACCGTTGATAGAAAATGTAATTGATGCGTTATCAACTATATTTGATATTGGATTATACTCAACCCATTCACCACCAATAATAGAAGATTGTGTCATAGGTACTTGAAACAAATCTAGCTCGGAATTTATACACTCAACTGAGTGCGGGTGTAAAAGGGACATTATGAGAATATATCGGAACGTTTAGGGAACCGTCCTTTCGCTATCCTGCCTGCTGTTGAAATGGCGCTTTTCGACTGAGTTCGTTTCCTTTTATTTCCGGAACACGTCATTCTTTTAATATGATCCGTAGCTGAAGATGTTAGTCTCATGGCTTCATCAGTTGCTGAAGCTAAAGTTTCCCTTCCAGCGTTAATAGAATGCGATTTAAGCGCTGTTTTAATTGGGACTCCGCTAACAACATCGGTCGCTACTTTCGCTCCGGTACTTAAAAGTTTTTTTCCCAAGTAAGAAGCGCCTTTCTTCAGTAAAGGTACCGCGAATCTAAACGCTGAAGATAATATATTTCCTAGTCCATGTCCTCTTTGCACAGCTAAACCTCTATATACAGGTATTCCACCGAAACCAACTTGGTGTAAATAGTAACTTTCATAATCAGTTCTTGAGGGTGAATATTCAGACCTCATGATGTTAACTGTTCGCTCTCTTAAGCTAGAATGAGGGTGTGTCCTGAATGATTAAAGGATTATAGTGAAGTCCACATTTTACGGGGTTTAAAATGTAATACAACGTGAGCTTTTCCACTATGAAACTGTATTGGCTCACCTAAATCATCTGTTATATTAATCTCTATAGTCTTAATATTATTACACACGACTGGTAGGTAATGAGGTTGTGAAAATATTTTTGTAGCTGTTTTCCCATTAGACTTGGCTTTCTCTTCGACGCTTATGATTCTTAATAGAGGTGCTAAACTATCCCCAACAACGCTATTTTCAACCAGATCAGAATAAACGAATAAGGAATGTAACCCAGCGTTCATATCAACTGGGTAGGGGGTTATCATTGAATTTAAAATGGTGAAATCATTATCTCTTCCATCCTTAAAACCTAGTAAAATCGATAGATCGGGGCCAATTACAGCTCTGATTTTCGGTTGCAATTTATCTTTAATTCGATTAGAATAATTTAAATAAGCGAATGTAACTTGTTCTTCTTGGTTGTGGACGTTCATAACATGTAAAAGTTCTTCCGGAGTTTTATAAAAACCCGCGGGAACTTCAATTATTTTATCATATTCGAGAGGGTCTTTAACTAGAGGGTTATCAGTCATTTTATCATATTCGAGAGGGTCTTAAATAACCAATAGATTAGGTTTTCGAACGTTATGCCATGTCCGAGGATAGCTTATTTCCGCTAACCCAACTTCGTACTGTTCCTCAAATCTTAACGGTTCAGCTAAATACGTTCGAAATTTACCAACACTATTATCTTGGTAATATAATGACCAGGAATCTGAAGGTAGCGTTACGTAAAAACTCATTTTAAATCCACTTTTTGTATCCAAGAATTAAATGTAGGGTCGTAATCTTGCCACTTGACATACAGTTCTACGCGGCCGTCCGATTTTTTCCTCTTTTTTATTACTTTTTCGATTACGAAGTAACAGTCTTTTAAATCTCGACCAACAATCTGAACCTCCTCTCGATAGAATACTCCTAAAATGGGGTTAGAATTTAAATCCATCAGCTTATAAACAGGTGGGTCACGTGGTAGACTCTCAGCTATTTTAAACAATTCTGTAGTAAAATTCGGGTTATATTTCTTATCGAAAATTGATAAATTTCTACTTATTCTACAAATATCTCCAATTTCAAACGCGTATGTTAACGGAGGAGAAAAATTTACCGAACCGTAAAGATTTTTCCATATTTTAGCAGAGTTATCTAGAGTAACTTCCGTGGGTTTACATTTAATTGATCTGTGATAACTATTGTTATAAGCGTTTATAATATCATCTAAAACGTCGATATATTTAAGGGTGTTATTCTGCGTGAAATAGCGATATAAACGAGATTTAAAACTTCTAATGAATCTTTCAATAATGGACGCTTTCATTTCTGATCGAGTAGCGAAAAAGTTAATACCCCTTCGCTGTAATTCACTCTGCACTTCTTGACAGACAAATTGGTTTCCATGATCACTTTGAATTCTTTTCGGTTGACGACCTTTTTCAAAAACGTTACGTAACGCTTAAAAAATTGTTACACCTTTCTTATTTTTAACCGCTACAGCTATAGCGTATTTGCTAAATATGTCAATAATACATAATACGTAGCGAGATCCTGAATTATATTTAGACAGCTTCTGAAAATCTGCCAAGTCCGCTTGCCACTGTTCGTCAATTCCATAAACAATAGTTCGATTTCGTTTGAATCGTCTTCTACAGTGCCGTAACTAGGACGGTGCCAGCGGTGCCCAGGCACAGGGCGCAGACCCTGGAGGGGCGCAGAAATGACCAGACTAGGACCCAGTTTTGGCAACACTGCATTTTTCAAGGGCGCAGTTATAGAAGCTCGCACCGGGCGCATAAAAGGCTAGTTACGGTACTGGTCTTCTAGCAGGTTTATGCCGCGTATATGTATCCTGCTTTATTAGAAATTGTTTTACTTTTTCCAATGAAACCTTTAAACCTTTATGTCGAGCTGAATTATAGAGCGTTCGAACTCCAGCGAATGACCCTGGGTCTGCGGGATTAGTATAGATTTTCTCAAGTTATTTCTCCATATCGGGTAATATTTTGATGTAATGGCATGTAACGCCAAAAAAGGAAATTAAATAATTCTAATATTATAATAACTATGATAATTAATACAGCTGTGATAATTTTCGGTGATTTTGAAAATGATTGTGATAAATAGGCTAAAAGTCCTAAAGAGACCGTTTCTGTAAAACCTTCCATTGTAGGCTTATACTATGAAATGAGAACAACATTATCAGGTTAATATATTTTATTTAGTATGTATCCAAGGTCTTAGAGGACTAGGTGAAGATGTTGATAACATTGAACTACTTAGTGGTGTATGAAATACAGCGAATGTTTTTAACAGTGTCAATCTTACAGGATTTTTAATTAAACGTTTTGAAATATTTGAGTTATGAATGCCCTCGTAAAACTCTGTAACTCCTACAGGATCAATCGCTGTTCCAGGCGTTTTTCTCACAGCATCATACAAAAGATCGATTATATTAGATCCTCCAATCGCTTGTCCTCGAATAGAAAGCTCTCCTGAGTTAGTCCATCTAATATATCTCGGATCTTCCGTAGTCGCTCGGTATAATGAAATTGCATCACTAACATAAGTTGCAGGTAGATAATAAGATATTTGCGCGAACCAGGTTTTAGGTCGTTCAAAGTTTTCAATAACGGGAAAGATTTGTTCTTTACGTACGTAAGTTAACCGTCGTTGGAGAGTTTGATTGTATAATGCTAATTTCTCTGATTCGTTTAAATCTGGATTATCTAGAATAGATTTCATTTCATCATCGAGTGTCTTCTCTCTTTGAAGTTCAGGTGTTTCTTCTGTTTTGGAAGGTGTAGTGTTTTTTAATCTCTCCATTACATCTTCAGGTACTAGAAGCATTTATCGAGCCATCATCGGTTTATAGCTCGGCTTATTGCACTTCCGGCGACTGAGCTAACGATAGATAGCAGTGGCGCTAATAAAAAGGGAAGAAAACCACCCTTTTGTACCAGAATCTTTCGTCGTTTTGATAAAGGGTTCTTCTTCGACACGTTTCGTATAACCGCGCTATGTTTCTTTAACCGCTTACGATGACGTTCTGACAGTTCAATTGTTCCGTGCAATACATTTATACAACATTCAACGAGAGCCAATATAGCTTCCTTGCTAGCGTATTTAATAGCTGTCTTTCTTTGATTTAGATTACAGGATGTTAAGAAACGGAGAAAGTCTATGTTTTTCTAAACTCGTTTTGAGACATCCATTTAGAGATTTTCTTAGCCTTTCTTAAAGCGCAATGAACAGTTTCGGAATGAAAAGGACAGTCTAATTCAACGTCTTCTAGTTCTGATAATTTAGGGCAACCGGTATCTTCGATGTTAGTTACTGGAACACCGAGGAGTGTCGATAATACTGCAGCTTTTTCTAAACCTTTGGTGAAAAACGAAGTCGCTTTTTCCGCTATCTGATTGCAAATGTCACGTCTCGTTCTGTAAGGACGTTCACCGTCATTCCATCGAAGATGACAAATGTTATTGTTATAATATGTAATTAATAGTTTAAAATATGCGGAGAGAGAGAGGCAGAGAGCCAGATCGATAGACCCTGGAACTGCGAGAGGAGGACCCTGACAATGTGATATTGAAATAAGAATAAGTTTCATTTACGTTTATAAAACTAGATATATTTTAATACATTAAAACCATTCAAATTAAAATGTTGTCATTTATTCAAATATAAGATACAGCAAACTATAACATGGTGTCATAAGTGGGATCTGTTCGTGTGTTTTGACAGAAATTGTCACGTATCATTAAGGCTTAGCCATGAATGATAATCAACAAGTTCCTCAACCTGCTTCGACAACGATGATGTCTATTCGACCACCTGATGTTTTCGTACCAGGTGTAATAATATTGTGATTGACATTCGTGCCATGTAGATGGCGTTAGCGTGCCTATCGGCAAAAGACGGGAAACAAATTGTAAAAAACTAAATTGCTTTGTATATAAGCCAATGTAACTAGATTGGAGCATATTGTTCTCGGCTATGTAATAAACTTTTATACTCTTTGAATATGGTCTGAAACTCATTACAACATGGTGTCAGAAGTCACGAATCTACGTTCATCACTGCGAGCTTGCACCTTTACTGGGTAAGACTCGCCAAATTTGTTGATTAATCATCATTCCTCTCTCTGCCTGCTACGCCTCGCCTGCATTATGGCCTCGAATTACCGTGGTCCTGATCATTTTGACCCTACAAGTGACAATCCTGCTGCAGCATGGGCTACGTACAAGGCATGATTCAAACTTTTTTCCGGTGCCACAAAGCTTTCAACAGAATCGGCAAGTACTCAGCTATCAAGTTTTCTATATACTTTGGGTCCGGCTGGCCAAGACATTTATGAGAATCTACAAATTCCTCTGCCTGCGGGACAAGAAGACCCAACTCTTGAGCAAATTTATACTGCTTTTGATGCCTATTTTGCTCCTCATAGTAATCCGGACTCCCACCGAGAAAAGTTCTTTCATACAGTTCAGAAACAGCACCAACCCTTCGATGTTTTCGTTACGGAATTACGCAACCACGCCCGAAACTGTGAGTTTGGTATTTTAAAAGACTCGTTGTTGCGATACCAGATTTTGTCGGGCATTCGCAATCCTGAGTTACGGAAAACATTGTTTTCCCATCGTAATCTTACTCTTGACCAAGCCATCGCAATTTGTCAAATCGATGAAACCTCATCAAATCATGCTGTCCGTCCGGGCACTCAAGCTCAAGCCTCAGTTGATGCCACATACCATCGTCCCCGCACGCGTGGACTTCAAACTACGTCTAAATCACGACCATTCCAACAGCCGTCACGTTATCAAAAAGTTCCAAGCGGTTGGCGACAACCTTTCAGTTCTCATTCAAGGGGATCGCAACTTAATGGGGCTCAGATATACCATCGCCCATTTCACCGCTCACACTCTCAGCACTCATCCCAATCATCTTGTCGAAACTGCGGTCTTCAACACGCTAGATCCGATAGGTGCCCAGCAGCCCAAGCTACTTGCCATGCATGTCGTCGCCGTGGTCACTGGGCTGGCCTTTGTCGATCCACCCAGTCTCGGACACCAGCTCACGTCCATACCTTGCACGATCCTATACAACACTATGATGAGACTCACGACCTCCAGGATGATTTCGGTAATGGCGTCGATGACTTAAACACTGCAATATACTCGCAGCAAGTGTCACACCTTACAAGGGGTTATTTTTTCATGAACGACCTCACACAACAGGATGAACCGGATTTCACTATACACACTTTGACGTCAGTTTGTGCTGCCACTCAGGACATGGAATGCACGTCTAGCAATGATGAATGGTATGACACAATATATTTGAATAATAATCCAATTCGATTTAAATTGGACAGTGGATCCCAGGTCAACATAGTTCCTCAGTGCATCTTTGAAACCCTCCCTCTAAAACCCATACTCGGCGCACCAACAAGGACGATAGTGGCATATACTGGCCATGCAGAGCCAATCTTGGGTATGGCAGAATTTCTATGTGCATCTGGGTCTGAGACTAGAAGACTACTTTTTCATATAACTTCTGGAAGTACAACCCCGATTCTGGGTGCAAAGGCTCTTTTGGAACTGGGTCTTGTTCAGCGTTTGGCAAAAGTACAGGCTATCTCTACTACCCAGTCGAAAACATCAACTACTACTCCATTACATGAAGATCCGAAGAAAATTATTGAACGCTATCCAGAGACTTTCGATAGAATCGGAAAACTACCAATAACATATCACATTCACTTAAAATCTAATGTTACTCCCTACCGCTCTGTGGCACACAGGCTGCCACAGGCCCTTTTGGAACCAGTCTACAATGAACTCCAGAGGATGCTTCAGGAAGGTGTCATTATGCCTGTCCAGGACCCCATGGAATGGATTCATCCAATGGTTGTTCAGCGGAAACCAGATGGCGGTATCCGGATTTGTCTGGATCCTCGGAAGCTCAATCCTGCTATAAAACCAATCAATTACCCGACACCAACGGCCCAGGAGATATATTCGAGAATCTCTGGTAACAACATATTTACCGTATTAGATGCTAAAAATGCTTTTTGGCAGATCGAGCTAACCAAGGAAAGTTCTCAACTCTGTACATTTGCAACACCGTTTGGCACTTTCCGTTACCTGAGGCTACCCTATGGAATTTGCACTGCATCACAAGTTTTCCAACAGGTCATGCACAAACTGTTCCCTCCAGCACAGTTTCCTAATACGCAAATCTCAACTGATGACTTCCTGCTTTCGGCCAAAGACCTTCCTGAACACAACCAACTCCTTGAGCGAATTCTACAAACTGCTAAAACAAATAATATCACTTTCAGCTCGAAGAAAATTCAGCTTGCAGTCAACCGCATAAAATATTTGGGACATATCATTACCCCGAATCAGATCGCCATTGATCCAAAGAGGGTACAGGCAATTACAGACTTACCTCCACCTGGTGAGAAGAAATCATTACAAAGGTTTCTAGGGATGGTAAATTACATTATGAAGTTCATTCCATCGTATTCCGAAAAAGCCAAACCACTACGTGACCTACTGCGGAAGGATGCTGTATTTCTATGGGACACAAACAAGCAAGAAACATATGACAATCTAAAAACCTTAATATCTACAGCTCCTGTTTTGACAGTTTTTGATCCATCTCAACCATGCAAAATTTCAGTTGATGCGAGCTCAACGGGAATCGGAGCGGTCCTCTTGCAAAACAGCAAACCAATTAAATATGCCTCTACCTCACTAACTTCAACTCAGATGAACTATGCTCAGATTGAAAAGGAACTTCTCGGGGTATTATTTGCGTATGAAAAATTCCATTACTACATAATTGGTACAAATGTCCAAATTGAAACTGACCACAAACCTCTCGTTGCCATTGTCCAGAAGCCGATGCACATGCTTTCTCCTAGGTTGCAACGAATGGTCTTGAGACTTTTACGATACAACTTTTTACTTTCATATGCTCCTGGGAAGTCCTTGCATATCGCGGACACCCTGTCACGTGCGGCTCTCCCGGAAACATCAATCAGTACTGGAGAGATGGAAGGACCCCATGCAGCCCTTCACTCGTTAACTGCACTCTCGCCAGAAAGGCGTATCTCATTTCAAGAAGCTACACACCGCGATCCTGTTCACCAAGTAATCTTAAAATTTATTTATGAAGGCTGGCCTGACTCGCAGAAAAAAGTACCGTCAGAAGTCAAGGCATACTGGCCACATAAAGAAGAATTTCATGAACAGGAGGGGTTAATATATCGAGGTGAACGCCTACTGATACCGACGAAAATGCGAACTGAGGTCATGCAACAGCTTCACTCTGTTCATCAAGGAGTTAATGCCTGCCTATCCAAAGCCAGACTTCACGTATATTGGCCACAGATGTCATGTGAGTTAACGAAGTTTGTAAATAATTTTACCATATGCAGATCCAGAGACCGGGCGAATACCAACATACCACTCCATCCTCATGATGTGCCCGAATTACCGTGGGAAACTGTCGGGGCGGACTTATTTCAATTTCAAGATAAAAAATTAATCTTGCTTGTCGATTACTTTTCAAAGTTCATCGAAGCCAAAGAACTCGGTACTATTAATGCTGAAACGGTCATTCAGTTTCTTCTACCACACTTCGCAAGATACGGGGCACCGCAGCGCCTTATCTCGGACAACGGCCCACCCTTCAACTCGTACAAATTCAAAGACTTCCTGCGGAGCTGGGGGACGCGACACATAACAAGTAGTCCTCTATATCCAAGATCTAATGGTATGTCGGAAAGATCAATTCAGGATGTGAATCTCCTTCACAAAGCTCGTCAAGATGGAAAAGATCTCAACTATGTCCTCATGGAATACCGAAATACTCCAGTTGGCTCATTACCTACTCCGGCCCAAATGCTTATGGGACGTCATCTCCGCAATCCGAATACTACATCAAAATAAATTCTGTATCCACAATATCCGATTCAGTATATTCAACGAGCTCTATCGGAACGACAACAAGCAATGCGGAACTCACAGACTTCGATCCGAAATCCAGTACCAGCAGTATTTGATGCCGGTGACAACGTATTTTTTTAAACTGATCACCGCACTTGGGTACCTGCTACCATAATATCACAGGCTCCTGAACCTCACTTCTATGTAGTGACAACAAAAGATGATCGCACTTTTCGAAGGACACGTATGCATCTACGACCTCACCCTAAAGACATAACTTCACCAAGAGATAACGGTCCAGTTGTTCCAAGGAAGACAACGACCCTGGCATCGGAAACCTCGGCATACATTCAACAAGACTGGGATGACGCAACCAGCATGATAACGCTGCCACCAAACCAGCAACAGCAACTGGCCTCGCAACCACAACCCCTGATCTCTCAACAACAGCAGTCTGTCCCACTACAATGCCATCCGAAAACTGTTCAGCAGAAACATCAACAATTAACGGGTCAGCAACTACCAGATCAGCAACTACCAGATCAACAACAAGGACAACAACAAAGCGGTGAAGAACCAACACTCTCAATGCCACAGCCAAAAGGTTTTACCGCACCATCGCCAATACCATCAACAACTCCACCATTCTCGGCACCTAAGAAAAGCACTCGTTCTGGACGTATAATCACAATTCCTAAGAGATTTTGTTAAAAAAAAAGTTGTAATAATATTGTGATTGACATTCGTGCCATGTAGATGGAGTTAGCGTGCCTATCGGCAAAAGACAAACAAATTGTAAAAAACTAAATTGCTTTGTATATAAGCCAATGTAACTAGATTGGAGCACATTGTTCTCGGCTATGTAATAAACTTTTATACTCTTTGAATATGGTCTGAAACTCATTACAACACCAGGATCTAAACCCGCTGATGCCTGGCGTGAGTATAAAGAAAGATTCAACATTTATGCTGTTGCCTCACGTTTAGACCACGATACTGAAGAACGTCGATGCAATACTTTCCTGCACCACATTGGATCAGAGGGATATCGTATTTACAAGACATTTACTTTTACAACAGCTGCAGCACAACGAACGTTATGTCTTTTTCACTTTTAAGCAAGAATCACAACAACCTTTCGATGATTATCTTACCACTCTACGAACACTAGCCGTGGACTGTGCATTCGGGACTCTCCAAGATTCATTAATAGCCACTCAAATCACATTAGGAATTCATAATAATGAGCTGCGGAAGAAACTATTACTTCGTCCAACGCTGACTTTACAGGAGGCCGCAACCCTGTGCCAAACTGATGAATCTGCAAGTATACATAATCGATCTATTTCTAGAACAGAGCATGCCACTTTTGGTAGTGAGGCCAGCATTGATGCAGTGCATCGTACCAGAAATTTTAATCGCAGCACCCAGACATTTAGGGCAAGATCCAACAGCGATTCCAATACCTATCGCCGCCCAAACCGACGTGGTGGAGCGAGGGGAAGTTGGCGTGAATCTCAAAATGCGAATTTTAAATGCTATCGCTGTGGATCAACCAACCCTCAACATAATTGTGTAGCTATAGGCAAAACTTGTAATGCCTGTGGAGGACGGAATCACTTTGCCACAGAATGTCGCACAGTACATACATTAGATCAATATCTACCTCACCAAGCTGTTCCCCTACATAGTCAATTTGAGACTTCATCCAATCTAACACCACAGCAAGTTGACACAGTGGTGAGTAATACTACAATGGAAAATGAAATTTATCTGCATCTTGACGTCATAAACTCTCACACATCTATGAAGATAACACATGGAAAGCGCCTATAAGGCTTAATAACATTTTAATTACCTTCAAGATTGATACAGGTGCTCAGGTGAATGTAATACCACATTTGGATTACATACAGATTCAAGATAGACCACCATTGCAACCTGCCACACATACTCTTCGAGCTTATACTGGACATGATGTACAAGTAATGGGAATGTTTACTACTACATGTTTCTCACAAGAGGCTACTGTGAGAGAGCCTACAGTTTGGGTACACCCAATGGCGATTGCTCAAAAGCCAAATGGGGATATTAGGATATGCCTTGATCCACGACAATTGAACAAAGCTCTGTTACGTGATTATCAACAAATGCCCACAACACAAGACATATTTTCTAATTTAAATGGCTCAACAGTATTTACAGTGCTTGATGCAAAAAGTGCCTTCTGGCAAATAGAGCTTGATGAAGCGAGGTCTTACATTTGTGCATTTTCCACACTCTACGGACGTTATCGATATCAGCGCCTACCGTATGGTATAAAGGTAGCATCTGAAATATTTCAACGTACCATGAATATGCTGTTTGGAGACATCATGAATACACACATTTCCACTGATGATTTCCTCCTTCATGGAAAGATGAACGCTGACCATAATCAAACTTTAATAGCGGTGTTACAGCGAGCAAGAGAAAAAGGATTAACATTTAGCACTTCAAAAATGCAACTAGCTGTAAATAAATTGGTTGAAAAGTTATAATAAAAAGACTGCTACTTCATGGATTTATAATTGTTTTTTATTATAACTTTTCAACCAATTTACGCAGTACCATGAATCAAAACTTTAATATTCGAGTAGCTGTAAATAAGATAAAGTATTTGGGCCATATTATATCACAAGACGGAATACAGGCAAATCCTGCTAAAATCAAGGCCATTACCAGCATGCCTCCACCTAAGGATAGAACAGAATTGAAGCGTTTTCTGGGGATGCTAAATTACTTAGCCAAATTTATCCCTGAATACTCACAACGTACAGCTCTATTGCGACAGCTATTATCACCAAAAACAGAATTCCAATGGGATACAAATTGCCTAAAAGTTTTCAATGAACTGAAAGACGTGATAACTAGAGCACCAGTATTGGCGTTTTATGATCCGCAACAAGCAACGATAATATCAGTGGACGCAAGCAGCTATGGAATTGGAGCGGTACTATTACAGAACGAACAACCAATAGAATATGCCTCTATTACATTGTCTGAAACACAAAGACGGTATGCTCAGATAGAAAAAGAATTATTGGCTGTAACCTATGCCTGCAAACGATATCATTTCTACATTGCTACAACTAAGGTAACCATCCAGACAGATCACAAACCTCTGTTGACAATAATAAAGAAGCCATTAAATCAACTATCACAAAGACTGCAACGCATGACCCTGGACTTAGCCAGATACAACCCTACACTAATTTATGTTCCAGGAACACAATTATATATAGCGGATACTTTGTCCCGAATGCCCCAGCAAAATGAAATATACCCATCTGATTATCTAGAAGGACCATACGCAACGTTATATGGGTTGACGGTATTCTCACAAGAAAAACAACAGGAATTTAAAGATGAAATAGAGAATGACAACAGTATGCAACAATTGATTCAATATACAACAATGGGTTGGCCGAGATATAGAGAGAAAATACGGTCTAAAGAGTTATTAGATTTTTGGCCTGAAAAAGATGAAATATACGTAAGCGATGGCTTGCTATACAGAGGCAATCAGCTGATCGTACCCAGCGCAACGCGAACCAGAGTAATTGAGAAATTACATGCCGTACAGCAAGGTGTAAATGCTTGTATTTATAAAGCACGAAAAAATGTATTTTGGCCTAAAATGACAACAGACATCACCAATTACATTTTAACATGCCCAACCTGTCGACAACGAGAGAAGTCAAATATTGCTATGCCACTACAACCACTATACCAATACCACCGTTACCTTGGCACACCATTGGGACTGATTTTTTTAAACAAGATTCGAAGAATATGATTCTAATTGTAGATTACTACTCCAAGTATGTTGAAGCCCAAGAATTGTCCAGCACGAATGCAGAACAAGTAATCAAATTAATGGTTCTACATTTTACCAGACACGGAATACCCCAAAGATTGATTTCCGATAATGGACCGCCTTTTAGCTCATACATGTTTTCAAAATTTCTCAAGGAGTGGGGTGTGAAGCATATTACATCGAGCCCCTATTTTCCGCAAAGCAATGGACTTTCAGAACGAACAGTTCAAACGTTGAAGAATTTGATGAGCAAAGCGGCGACAGTAGGAAGATACATAAACTATGTGTTAATGGAATACCGATCGACACCCCAACAAGGAGGATTAACCCCAAATGAAATGCTGATGGGAAGGAACACACGGATACCTAGTACAAGTAATCTGGATACGCTTAAACCTCAGTTCAGCACTAAGAAAATAGAAGATCAACTACGACAAAGGCAAAAGGAAATGATAAAACATAACAAAAGACAACCACACAAACAACTTCAACCTTTTAAAGAAGGCGACAGGATATGGTACTTTTCAAATAAGCGCAAGTGGTTACAAGCAATAATCACAAAATTGGATGAGAACCCTTACCCATATATAATAGAAACGAAAAGAGGACAAATTCTACGCAGAACGAGAGTGCATCTACGTCCTAGAGTTAAACAAATATTTCCTCAACATAAAGAAAATAGAAACGTTATGAGAAGAGGCGGAATTGGAAGAAATGATGGAATAAAGGAGAAAGAAACGGTAAATTGGAGAAGAGATGAACGAAGAGATTGGCATACAGACGAATATGAGACAAGTATCTTAAGAATAACCCCAGTCAATAAAAGAAAAGACGTCGTTTTGGAGAAGCCAACACAAGGAGAGCCTATAAACAATCAGGAAAGAGAGATGGAACTGGAGCAGGAAGAGATAATGGACAGACAGGAAGAGACGATTGAAGTACAGGCAGAGACCAGTAACGAAGAAATGGCACAAAGCGTAGAAACAGAAGTACCGGATAACCAGGAGGAAACAACACAACAAATGAATATACGCAATAGACCACAGGGTAGTGAAATAGAAACTAGACCAATTTTAAGTCCGAGCCAACAGCCGACACCGCCACCTGTATCATCCAACCCAAAACGAAAGAAAACTAAAATTCTTCCATTGGTTTCAAGTCAGCAACCGTCAAAATTTGATACAAATAGAGTTTCAACAAAGGGACGTGTAATTAAAATTTCAAAAAAAAGCCTGTTATAATATGTAATTAATAGTTTAAAATTTAACCGACAGAGGGCGCGATATTGTGTTGTAAAAATATGCGGAGAGAGGCAGAGAGCCAGATAGATAGACCCTGGAACTGCGAGAGGAGGACCCTGACAATGTGATATTGAAATAAGAATAAGTTTCTTTTACGTTTATAAAACTAGATATATTTTAATACATTAAAAACATTCAAATTAAAATGTTGTCATTTATTCAAATATAAGATACAGCAAACTATAACAGTTATGAGATATCCATCTGCATTGTCTTTTATCTTCGTTTGAACTTTGAAAGCTCTTTGAAAGGGCATGGAGATTTGAAAGTAAATACTTCCGATTCTTCCGTTTCTAATACTACGTAAGCTAATTCTTTAATTATCCACTCTCGATTAACCCTAAAAAAATTCCCTTCTATAATACACTTCATTTTGGAATAAAGACACCCGATTCTTCACCCGGTATTAAACCTGTTCGTAGTAAATACTGATCTGGGGTGTGAGGTTTCAAGTCAACTACTAAATACCCAAACTTCCGTGACGTAGCTTGTTGAAACCATAGACATAATAAAGAAATAGACACCTTACGCGGAGTTTGATTTGCCAAAAATATACGGGAGCGATAACTAGCAGACAACCGGTATTTGTTCCGTATTCCTGTGGTACCACGTTTAAGCGACGCCTGTCGATTAGGCGAGAAAATACAAAATCATCACGTGATACGTCACACATGTTCGTGTTTGTAATCTTTTAGGTACTCTGACGTGATTCGCGAATATTTTGGCTGTGAGAATTTAAAATAAGGTAAATTTTTATTATAATTTTTAAATAAGTCAATTAATTCTTTCAAAACCCAAATAAAAAGCAGCAGTTGATCTTATAATTAAAAACAAAAAATTATATTTGCGAAATGATATTTTGTCAAAGGCTTAAGAAACTATCAGGTTTGTTGTGGAACTTGTGGTTATGGCTTGTTATGGGAATATTCTGAGATTCTAAATTGTAAACAAAAGTAAATGGAATTTTGATTCTACCTTGGATTAAGAATGATTCTACTAAAGGTATGTAGCTATTGTTCTTGAAATAAAATTAGCTTTGACAATTTAAGTCTGATGGCTTGACCCTTCATTTCTAGATTTTTGTCCTTCTCTAATTTGTGGAGTCTGAGCTTGCAATATAAATTAATAACTTTCTTAATGATGATGTTCGATTCCAACTTCAGGATCAAACATGTTCATGGTGATCTGGTAAGATGTCCATGCCAACAATATTTCATAATACAGCAAGTTCTAGTTCTTAGACTACATTTCTTTTATAGAGAGAGGAATATCTCTTCATAACAACTAAACAAAATTGGCTAAAAACCAAGGAGATCTTACTCAAATTATAATAACATAATTAAACCTACACGAAATGATCCTTGGTCAAAATTTAAAGGTGAGAAGTTAGCATCACCGGTTTTTTCTATTTCACTTTCAACTGGATGTAATTTCTATAAATTAAATAAAAAAATTATTTTGACTATTTTTACTTGTTTTAATTCTATGGAAACCAAACCAGAGTTGGAATGGCTTTTGGTGTGACCCACCTTTTGCCATTTACAATTTGTATATCCCGTTTTAAAAAGTGATCATTACAAATTAAATCATGATTTGAATGTGTCGCGATTTACAGCAATTGTCCATTGAGAAAGTATTGTAGGTTTCGTTATAAAAAGATTTTAAATAAGAATGAATATTCATCGAAATAATATGATAATTTAATCCTACTTATGGAATGAAACCTTTTCCGGTATTGTTTTACTTGTTATTGCAATGCGTAAAAACACTAAAATTAACCATTTTTTACCAAATAAAAAAAAATCACCAAAACGAATTATGAAACATGTTAGCTAACATAAAAGTACTACCCGTTTATCAAATTCACCCCTAAAGTTTTTGCTTCTGATTTTAAACCGGATAAATATTCCTAAGCGTTAGGTACTACATGGCCTAGGCCAAGCGCTCACTACTCCTCGTAACGTCTCTGTCATGGCTTCCACGAGCCTTTGCTTCGTAACGGAGACAATTCCTTGTGGAAGGCAGGACGGATACGAAACAGAAAGCCAGTGGGCGCCTAGTCCAAAGCGCCACTTAAGTTTAGTGGCGCTTTATAAGTAGGAATAAACTATCATATTATTTCAATGAATATTCATTCTTATTTAAAAATCTTTTTATAACTATAGGCAGGATCGAACATCATCATTCAGAAAATTATTAATTTATATTGCAAGCTCAGACTCCACAAATTAGCGAAGGACAAAAATCTAGAAATGAAGGGTCAAGCCATCAGACTTAAATTGTCAAAGCTAATTTTTTTTCAAGGACAATAGCTACATACCTTTAGTAGAACCATCCTTTTCATCGAAATTCCATTTACTTTTGTTTACAATTTAGAATCTCAGAATATTCCCATAACAAGCCATAACCACAAGTTCCACAACAAACCGGATAGTTACTTAAGCCTTTGAAAAAATATCATTTCGCAAATATAATTTTATGTTTTTGATTATAAGATCATCTGCTGCTTTTTATTTGGGTTTTGAAAGAATTAATTGACTTATTTAAAAATTATAAAAAAAATTTACCTTATTTTAAATTCTCACAGCCAAAATATTCGCGAATCACGTCAGAGTACCTAAAAGATTACAAACACGAACATGTCTGACGTGTCACGTGATGATTTTGTATTTTCTCGCCTAATCGACAGGCGTCGCTTAAACGTGGTACCACAGGAATACGGAACAAATACCGGTTGTCTGCTCGTTATCACTCCCGTATTTAACCCCCGTAGAATCTTGGGTCTATTTCTTTATTATGTCTATGGTTGAAACGCATCAACAGAACGTCGTGTTTTTAAGGGCAACACAAGTGGCCATGCTGGGGGGTAAGTTATCTTATAGATAAAAAGAAAAACTGCGCATGCGCTATCTGCGTCAAAATCGAAAAATTCGCGAATGAGAACGAAATTGCACCGCGTGGCTACACCAAGGAGTATAAGGTATCCGCGCGATATGAAATCCTCCTTGGAAAACCAACTTACGACTTGTCGAAGAAAACAGTTCCAAATCAAGCGCCCCCCCCCCCCTACATGGCCACTTGCGTTGCCTTTTAAACAAACAAGCCTCCGGGCCCCGACGGGGCGACAGAAAAGGAGAAGCCAATAACATGTATTAAAAATAAACAGGAACACTAATAGAATAATACGGAAATTAATTAAACGAACGAATTGTTATCTTCTCCCACCAGCCACGAAGGTCTAGCGAATAAGGGTGGCCTAACCTTAAGAAAAAAGCTAGCCTTTAAGGTAAGGAGCGAGACAAACACGCCACGAATTGAACACAACGACAGCCAAAGCCTCTTCATCCACAACTCACGTTCTTGACATATTTTAGTTAAGAGAGAGCTGCACTAAATTAGTTTGTATAAGCCACACAAGATAAGGTGGAGATATTTTTTTACAGGTAGTCTCGTGCGCGCGAATGACATAAACCTAGGGTCCTCTAAATGTTTTGCAGCGCGCCCTTTTATCTACAAACATTTCAAGAACCTCATTGTGCTTTAATTTGAACTTTTGTCCGCATTGTAATCTATCTACTTTTACTATCAGTATGATAAAATGCAAGGGTATTGTGTGAAATGTCAAGTGACGGTAAAAAAGTAAGATAGTTAGGTGAAAAAAAAACGGTAAATTTTAATTTTTTATTTGAACTTTAACAATTTGTTCAATCATAGTAACCTCTCTTTACGTAAAATAAAACTTCCTACATTAAAGTGTTGCATTTAAGAGTGACTTGAGCAAAAAAATGTCAAATAAACTCGAAAAATTGGACTTACAAATTTCTTAAGTAAAACACTTAAAGCCTTAAAGACATTTTGGCTGACATTTAATATCACATACTACATTTCTTCAATTTACAAAAACCTCAAATAATGTACAAAATCACAATATATAATGCATATTGAAATTGTTTAAGGAATAATGATTATTCCTAAAAGGAGTTAAGAATATTATTCATAATTTTAAAGAATTTTGTGAGATCTACGATAAACCATAATATTTTCTAAAAGTTATTTCTTATTATTAATAAAATATGTTCAACTTATTTAAGCTTTAACAAATGGATTTTGTTGAACTAAAGTTTAAAGATTAGTCCCGCTATATTGCGATTGATTTCAAGTAAACATTACTATTTGAAACATCTTTTGTGATATTTCACATGTCCATTTTCTTGTATACATTATATAAATAAAACCAAATGGAGATTAAAGAGTACATCATGTCTTATTTAACCACAAGTCCTGCTTAGCTACCATATCTTGTCTTTAAAAAAATAGCCATGACATGAGAATACTTGGGATGGTGGGACCACAAAGTGTTTTTAATTAAAAAGTACAGATTCTGGATCCTCATTTGCAAGTTGTTTGATGTGCCTTAGGACATCTTTCTTAGTAATTATTCCTAACAGTTTGCTGAAAGTATATTGATATTTTAAATACTTTATGTAAGAATAATATATGAAGAGGTTTGTAGTAGGTTGACTAAACATGTGAAATTTTAGTCATAAATCATTTAAGACTTTTGCATCCTAGGTAGTATGAACAAAAATCTGTTCAACTTGACTAGCCTTATATATTATTTTAGTCAAGGACTCAAGTGTCATATCTTAAGAAACCCATAAGCCAGAATTTCACTACACTATTCTGAAACATGAGGATCTTGTTTGATTCTTCTATTTGAGAGCTTTCCAGTTTAGTTAAAAGCCCTCTAATTTTTCCTACCCTATCTATATCCATGGGCTTTTGTAGTGGAACATTCCATGTGAAATCAACACACTCATTTAACCTGACCACCTCGGATTTTTACAAAGTTTTATTTAATTATCTCAAACGGTTTTCCAAATATGGCTATTTAAAGTTTAAAAAAAAAGGGTCAAAATCACATGACTTGTATATTTTCCAATCCTCATAGAAACCACCTTTTTAAAAAATAATTTATAACTATGAACCCCCCACTTTTCAATTTTGACAGTCACTGTATTTTTAAAAAGTTTTGATCATGCACTTTTTTTAAAATCAAATTAAAAAAAATTTGAACAAATTTGTATATTGTTGGAAAGGGCATACACAGCTGAGTAAAATAACAAATCTGTAGCTTAATTAGAACAGCTGCTATGAGGATTAGAAAATATACAAGTCATGTGATTTTGGCCCTTTTTTTAAACTTTAAATAGCCATATTTTGAAACCGTGTGAGATAATTAATTAAAACTTAGCATTTTTCTTCTTGTCCAGGGACATTAGGCCTATCTATATGCGAAATTCCATAAAAATCTGAGATGGTCAGGTAAAATGAGTGTGTTGATTTCACATGGAATAACCCTAGTAGATTATGCTAGCTGGCCGGAAATGTAGATTTAAGTTCTCAGATAAAACTAAATGCATTCATGGAGAGAAAAGTCAAATGATTTCATTTGTTCTAAAAAGAACTACCGTAAAGTATGTCTAATGGTAGTAAATTCCAACAAAATTTAAACATTGCTTACCCGTTATGAATTACAAGAGTTTGACGAAGACCCAGCTTTCTGAACATATCAATGACAGTCTCCATTGGAGTCTGGTCAGTTATAGTAATGGGTGCCTAGTTACATAGAAAAACCAGATTAACTAACTACTAATATGTTAGGCAAAATAACTTACCAAATCAAGAATTTTTCTTAGTTTAACCGGTGGAGGGCCACTCCAGGGGCTTGGAACATGTGGAACAAATAATACTCTAGACTGGCTATGAACGCCTTCTTGGGTTTTTTTGGCGTTTGCTTGTTCATTGAAAATTACATTTATTCCTTGAACATTTTCAAAAATTCAAAATTCAAAACTTACCCAATGCAAGGTTGAGATCCCTTCTAAGAACAAACCCAACTAAATATTGAGATTCCCTTGAAACAACCACAGGAAAACCATTATGATCAGTTGTTTTCAGGAGAAGGTCTAAATAGTTGGAAAAAAAAACTTTCAAGCAATAGTGCCTTTTGTAACAAGTATTGAATCTTTTACCTATGTCCTCCACCGTCATGCTATCTTGTGTAATTGCACATAATGGGCCTTCTGAGCGCCTGAAAGATTAGACAAAATTATGGGAAACACTGTTAAAGGCATATTTTGTCAATGACGAAACAACAGCAATAGCCTAATAGTTAGATTTTTGTCTCTCCACATATTTACAAGAAAGCCTTCTTGCACTTTATTTTTTAAATACAAAAAAAAACATACCGTGGCCTCATAACATCAGCAGCTAAAGTAGTGTGTGTAAATTCCTCTTTACTGTCCAAGAATGGGTAACCATTCAAATGAATGTGAGCATCATAGCTATTTTTCATTATTAAGTGTCAACAATGAAATGTCAGTATTTTCAAACACCATGGGCAGGAAGGTGGGGTAAAGCTTTTTACAAAATAATTATGACTATTGCTAAAACCTGTTTTCATGGTCAGTTTATCTCAATTTCATTGGTTAAAACTGATATTAAAATTGACTAGAAATTTGGGACACTGGTTAAAGCAAGGTCCTCTAAGTCACAATTACAATAAATTTCAAGCAATTAAAACCAACAACTAAGTTTTTAAATTAGAGGATACATTCCTTCTTTTCCCAATGCATCTCCAACCCATTTACTGGCCATTACGGCCGCCATGAGGGGTACAATGTAATTGACACTTCCCGTCAGCTCAAACATAATCACCACAAGCGATACTGATAAAAATGTAACGTTAGATATTTTCCTTAAGAATTTTTTTTACCCAAGTCTACCTGTCATTCTTGTAACACCACTCAAACAGGCAGCGGCACCAACCATGGCATAAAGACCTGGGGACATGCAACTTTCACCAGTCGAGCAGGCACCTTGAAATATCCACATTTCAGGGTAGTGGCTATAATATTAAATTTAAATGATGATTGCTCTGAAATTTGAATACCAAATACCTACAAGGCAATTTGTTCCATTATAATTCCCACAATTCTGCCCATGATGGCACCCATGGCCATACTTGGAATAAAAAGACCAGCTGGTACCTAAAGCCCACAACAATCGTTACACTTCTAAGAGCTAAATAAAGTAAATATTGAAAAATGTTCTGAAATGCTTTCTTACTTTGATACCAAATGTAAAAATAGTTATGACTAGTTTAAAGAACAAAGCTAAGATAAGAAGCCAGAGCGATTTGTAAACACCAGGTCCTGCTTCACCAATCTCTATTCGATTACTTGCGGTGGTATAGTTTCTGTTGTAGTTACTAAATAAACAACATTGCCTTATTCATTGAGTATTAAACTCTTCAAAAGAAGATAAATCAAGTTACCAAAGATCATTGTTATCCGCAATTCCACACTGACTGAAAAGAAGCTTAATCAGATCACCACTATTCATTCTCGTAAATACATTAGGATAGCTCAAAACTGCTGTTATAACGGTGATTGCCAAAACCTGAGTGGGAACAGCATATTATTATATAGAAATCTAATATTGTCGACCAGCAAGCTGAAAAATGACTTACTTCAGTTACGAGATATTGTCCCAGTTTAGACTCTTTACGGTACCTGCACCACCTAATATTCCATTTGATAAAAATGGAACCAACGACACCCTGAAACAATATAGCATACCTTATATATTATTTTCGAAATAAAGCATCCACAAAAATTCCTCACCCCCAAAATACCCAGCAATATGAACGGTGCTAATTCAATAAATATCCAAGGTCTGGCATACTCCACATAGAACATGACTAAATGCTCATTTCCAAAAGGATTTATTGACCGTAGAACAAAGGCAGCAACCAAGGCACAGAAAAACGAGCGCCACAATGTTTTTAATGGAAAATAGTAGCTGACCTATTTAAAATAAAAGTAAAGTCTCAGAATAAAATTACAAAAACTTAACAAATAAACGACTTTGAATTGACTCTAAAACTTACCTCTTCTAAGCTAAAGAGAACTCCTCCAATGGGAGCTCCAAAAGCTACAGAAACACCAGCGGCTGATGCTGCTGATAAAATCTGTTAATGAAACTGTGAATTAACCACCTTTTATTATAAAACTTATTAAAGTGAAACTAACCTCTCTTTTCTTGGCTTCATTTCGGCCATATTTAGGAAATAGGTAGGAGAAAATGTTGCCAATGCAACACGCAACGTGAACTAAAGGGCCTTCTTTCCCCAGACTTAATCCAGCCGCAACAGCGAGCATCATACAAACTGACTTAATAGTCAAAGTCCATTTGCCCAAGTAGCCACGAATAATAAAACCACTCAGGATTGTTTTTATCTATTTATCCGGAAATCAAATAAGTACTTTAATTTGATTTGGGATGACTAAAAACTCCTTAAATGTGTACCTCAGGAATTCCAGAGCCACTCGCGTATGGTGCAAAGGTTTTGACTAGCATAACTGCCAAAGATGCAAAAAGTAAGCTCCACAATATGTAGAAAAGGTATGATATGATGTACTCTCCTGCATCATCTTTCCAGAAGTAACCAAACACTTCAGGCCAAGTGTGCCACTTGAGAGGAAAAATAAATAATTAGGCAAATCCCAAACAATGAATGAAGAAGATTTTTACAAAATAAAAATCATCGTCATTTAAAGGGAAAAGTACTTGAGTGCAAGAGCCCCCTTCAAAAGTAGTGTCATTTGAAGACCAACAGCATTGTTCTCGATTAAGCCAGAATGCTTGTGGACAAATACCTTCTTTAAGGTCTTTCATCCAGCCAGCACCTATATCTATAATGCCAGCAACACTTCCTGCAAAGTTATTTCAAATCATTAAGTAAAATAAAAGAAAGCCCTCCAATACAAAACTAACCAGCTGCAAGTCCCACAAAGAGAACACAAAGCCAGCCAGACCATGCATCATGCGCTCCTCGTAGAAGATCACAGATGGACTCATTTTTCTTCTTTATTATATAACGATGTCTCATTCGATCTCTCGCAATGTCTCGTTGCCAATCAATTGTGTGAAAATCATCATACTGACCAATTCCGGGTGGCAAATCATCCATATCTTGGGGGCTCGCAGAGCCTGTTATAAAAACCAAATTTACCAAATAAGATGTTATTTAAATGTTTTTTCAAACAGATACCTGCAACTTTAACAATATCAAAATTTACTACATGATATGCAACATCTGATGTTTTATGATATTATACGGAAGTGAATGGCAGGGTTACTTTAAAGATAATATATTCTCTAGTCGCCCTTCCCCAAATGTTCCAATATTGTCCACTCCCCCTATACTTTTCCAGTACTGCTAGGTGTTTGTTGCGGTTCTTATTCCTACAATTGTTGGTGTCACCCGTAAAGAAAACGTTGGAGGTTATATTTCCTTTAAACCAAATAATCCATGTATAAATTTGGAGAATGAACAAGAATATATTTCTTTTTAATATGGTCATCAAAATTTATTCAATCAATCTAGTCTAAACGAACACATTCCTGAGTTTCTACATTGTGATAAAGTAAGCCTTTAAAAATAAGAGTATAAATAGCAAGTTTTAAAGATGTAATATTAAAAACTCTTAGGTTCTTAACCTGTATATACTTCTGGTAAGATGTACAACTACAAATCTAGAGAACATGGTTCTAAAGCAAGGCAAACTTATTGTGTTAGTAGTTTCAAGCATATTGATAAGCACGGTTACTAGCGCAAATTGCGAAATTTAAATTTCCCGCGGTTAATTTAATGCCCCCTCCCAAGACAATTTCATAAAGGTTACCCTTTAGTGATTATGAGCAGATGGAAATAAAATAAATACCTAGGCAAGCAATTTCTGGAAAGTCTTTCTGCCACCTTGACTCCATTTTCACGTACAAAACCTTAGTGATTATTCCAATGATATTTCAATAATAAACTAGAGGTAACCGGTAGTTTAAAGAAATCATCGTATCATTGAGAAAATACTAATTAAGCGCCTTAAAGTTTCCAGGCCTCTAAACTTCGAGGCTTTCGTAACTTTCTACTTGGAAGAAGCAAATTTATTGCAAAACGCGCAAAAACACCTCCTTTTTAAACTTGTTTAATAGTTCAGCTGATACTAAGCAAACGAAACTTATTTAACGGAAGTTTCGTCTAATACGTCGTACCAAGAAATGAAAAAGGCGACCTCTACATCCGAACTTCTACCGGAAACCAAGGCGTAGAATTTATTATAATTCTGATGATGAAAAAAAATACACCCTAAACAAAGAATCAAATTTCCCAATTAAAATGTGTCGTCGGGGGCGTACCCAAAAACATATTTTATTTAAATATTTTGTGGTCTAAGGTTTTGCAGTGAACACTGTGACTGTCCACGCCACCAGAGGTTTATAATATACAACCAACTTCATATTCCGCTTGCGTTAAAAAAATACTTTTAGCTTGTTCTGGGATATTGGAGTAGGGTAAGAAGAGCAACCCTATGACGTCATTATACTCTGATTCTATGGTGGGGAATAGTTCGAGTAGGGGTAAAAATGTTTTCCCTTAATGGCTGAACGTGGCCATTTTAGTAGATAAGCAAACTATTTCATCAACTAACTCTCTTTACACCTCCTTTTCAGAAGGAGGTGTAAAGAGTAGCCCTAAAATCCTGGAACAGACGAATAGTTTATGGCGTAGAGTAATTATAAGCCCCGAAACCGGCGAATAGTTCGGTTTAGGGTTAAAAGAGTACAGGCGAAAAGTTTTCACCAAATAGCTATAGAAATCACTTAAAGGGACTAGGAACTAAATCTAAAAATCTTCTGTTAACAACTTGGAGAAGGTGGTTCCCCTCCAGAAACACTTCTGCTTCAAGATAACAAGCTAGGTTTTAACGTAACTAGCGCCAAACTCCCCTAGCTTCTAAAAAGCTCCGTGCACTCACCCCTCTTTTGACTTCTAAAAAGCCCCGTACACTCACCCCTCTTTCGACTTCTAAAAAGCCCCGTGCACTCACCCCTCTTTTGACTTCTAAAAATCCCCGTTCATTCACCCCTCTTTTGACTTCTAATAAGCCCCGTGCACTCACCCCTCTTTTGACTTATAAAAAGTCCTGTGACGGAAGAGGAGGAACCAATGGACGCTTCAATAAAAGATACTCGGTTTCTACTCCCCTCTCCAAATTCATCTGGGAAGGAACTATTTCCGGTCGGTCGGTTAAACGGTTAGAATGGCTAGCCAAAAAGTCATATTTAAGCCAATTGGAGACGCGTTTTTGCCCTCATGAGAATTTTGCGTCAGATAAGAAACGCGTCGGCTCACGTGTATAAGGAACATACTAATGTTCATTTTCGATAATATATTTTAAGGTAAAATATATAGCCTAATGTTACTAAAACTAAGTATAAGAAGATAATAATATTATTATTATCATCCTCTTATGGTATAAATAATTAAAATTATATGTAATATTTTTATAATACCGGGCAATTTTAAAGCTTCCCATGGAGGCAGAGTTAATTCATTTCGTATAAAATTATCTTTTGGAAAAAAAATGAAAACTCATTCCTTTAGAACTAAACATATTACTTTTTCAGTACGGTATGCAACAAGTGTTTCCTTTAAACCAGGTAACTTTTTTGGCATGTTAAGGCTTAGCAAAAAACCGATGTTACGTTCGAGAAAGTTTCCAGCTTTCTAATATTTCAACAAGCACTATATAAATAATAACTTACGAGTCCTGGCTGTCGGAAATAGTACTTCTTGGAAATTTCTGGGAAGATGTTTTATTTAAGCGCCTATTGAAATTCGGTACGAAATTTTCAAATGATTACTCAACTATATTATCAAATTCAAATTCCCTGAACATTCTTAACAAAAAATTCGACGACGTTTAAAGGGAAACGTTTTTATAACATTTATATTTTACTTTTATTAGAAGTAAATGAATTTACTTCAGACTCCATTTTCATATAAAGATGACTCTCTAAGTTAGGGTTTACCGAAAAACATTTTTATTACAATGTTGAAGCCGGGTTATTGAGAGATAATTGTTGACCAGCCCCATAAAATTTGCCCTATTTAAATTGACCAGCTTCCCCGCATATCTGAAGGAGAGTGCTATCAGTACCATCGTGTTAAAATTTTTAACTAAATTCTCAGTCGTCCTGGACGATTCTGTCAGTGTAGATAGGTTTAATAATTTCGTAATTTTGAATTATTTTTATTATGTTATGACATAAAGAATGAAATTGATAATTTTAAGATAATCTCGAAGACCAAATAAGAGACAGACTTCATAGGTGTTTCCATTCAATAAAACAGTAATTTTAAGTATTCGCGACCGAAACGAGTCTAGGTAGCACTAGCTTCTCCGAGATAACGCCTATGATCCAGCGTCTGCTTCCGCCAAATTAAAAAGGCATAACAAGGTTTTTTATTAAATAAACTTATCAAAATATAAGCAAACGATGTAAAAATTACATTAAAATGCAAGTATCATTATTTATAAAGTCTAATTTACGTATAACGTTGAGGAAAAACTAATAGCGTCTGCTCTAGCCGCTACCTATCTAGATTTCAATAGCGAACCAAAGGGGGCGTAGCGATAGTTTTCGGTACCCAAAAAAATTTCTCAGGTGACGAACAGAATCGTTTGACAAATTTGGGCCAAAGGACATCGCACTTCTTCTATGGGATTTGGCTTTCGACCGATTTTTTTCAAATTGAAACATGTTGTTTAGTTTGATCAAAGGAGTAAAATTGTCCATTGCCATTTTTTCCTAGCTCCTATAGTTTGGCCAGTAGCAGCGGTCTAAAGTGGACGAAACATCCCGGCCCATATATTTCGTCTATACGTTCTAAAACGCCTCACTCGCCGGCGCTGAAGTGGAGGAAATTTAAAATTTTGATGACGTATTTTTAACTTCCTCTCCCATTCGCTCTTTTTACTTCGCCACAAGCTCTCATTAAAAATTATACCATGCTGACACACTTTTTGATCTTATGTCACTTTTGGTAATAATAATTTAAATTTAACAAGATGTCACTGACATTTCAGTACCTGGTTTTGGAAATAAGGTAACGAAACGCAAACACGTTCATTTCAATTAATTTTAGACAAACCGAATTATTCGAGTTACCTGGTTTTGGAAATAAGGTAGCGAAACGCGAACAAGTTAAAATATCACAATAATGCGTACGCGGGCTACGTGGTCCCGCGAATTGGCCAGAAATAAACTTAAAATTCTTAATATTTTATTTTGAGTACAGCAAATTTTTTAATACCATCATCTGGTACAATATTTTTTAATATAGAAAGTTGGTGCAAGGGTAAGCATCGTTTTGCGATACACATGTACTTAAATAATTTAAATAAATTAATATTAAGAAACGTACTGTCGCCATCTAGACCATTTCTAGGGTTTTATTGGTCCGGTATTTAATAGGAAAGGCGAGTGTTACAATATCTTTGTAATTAACGTATCCTTTTAAATCTCGAAGCCTATAAACACCTTGTTAAATGTTTGTCGGACTTATCCAACGGGATTTTTTCAATATCCCCAACAATGGTTTTTGAATTATCTCCGAAACGAATAAGCAGTTATGAAGCAGTTTGGTTACGGGACCAGGGCCGTGCTTAGGGAGTGGCGAGCAGGGCGGTCGCCGAGGGCCGCTAAAATTTTACCAAAGGGATGTATATGCCGGAGGGCCGCTACACTCAGTTTCGCCCATGCATTTCGCCCGGGGCCGCGAGACCTCTAAGCACGGCCCTGCGGGACCGGTTACGCGACGTTATAACTCTTATTACGATACAAACAAATTTCAAATACGGCGAAATATTAAGGTACCACCTGAACCTTCAAAAATTTACAATTAGTAGGTTGCTCGTGGGTGAGGCCTATTTTCGATGTCGTGGTAACGCGTTTATATCGGTCATGGCCATAGATATAGGAAACGTATATAAAGGTCTAGATAAAATATTTCAAAGGGAGTTAATACGGAGATGACAGCTAGCAGAAACGCGTAATTTCTGCAGGCTATCCTTATAAGACGCTATCTATCGGTAAGAAAGCTCGTGCTATCGTCGCGAGAGCCATTGTCTCCTGCTTAAAAATGATACTAAAAGTCACCAACAGATGGTGTCTAAAGATTAGGACCTGCGGAAAGGTCAAGCACTTAGTACTAAAATGCTAAGAGAGCTCGCGCTCTTGGTCACGTGCCTTCCTCGGTGTCTGCTAGGTGTCAATTCCGTATTTTATGTTAGGCTTAGACGCCCCGAAATTTATCTAGACCTTTATATACATTTCTTATATCTATGGTCATGGCTAGAAGACGGCCATGGTGGTCAAGTGATTAGTTGCCCAACGGGATCGCGCAATGTTTTACCTCGTGGTCTGTGACTTACACAGTTAAGGCGGAGCTTAGTTGCGACGTAGTCTAGATTATCTTTGGTCGCGACGAGAGCCTACAACGCTAAGAGCGAGCACCGAATACGGCATATTTTAAACAAATACACAATACTTTTCCAACATAAATTTGCATTTAACTAATGTTACACAGTAATAATAAAAAAATTATAATAAATTTAGAAACTTTCGACCCATCGTAATTTAAGGAAAAGAAGTACCACCACCAAAAAAGCTTGACACCCGGTCACGACTTTTTGAAATTCCGTCTAACTTCGAGATAATATTTAAAAAAAAAAATCGTCAAGGATTACCTTCTGTCAGCTTATCATACTCGGAATACTCCCTATCATGGAAGGACAAGTGATAGGCCTGCGAGTTATTGGCAGCATTTTCTCGGCCATTAGGCATGAACATATTGTCATCGTCGTCACCTGCGAGTCAATAATAGACAAAACCAGGGCAAAGGGCGGGAAACAAAAGGAAGACGGGAATATCAGGAAACATTCAAAAATCATGCAACTAAAAAGAAAAGTAAACAAAAAGAAAAAATGCTGGGTTGTGTTTACGAGCAGATTGTGGTTGGGTACTATATTGTTTATTCCCTCGAAAGGTTCTAATAGAAGTGAAATTAAATTAACATTGGGCCGAAAATAAAACTAAACTTAAGAGAGTTGTATCAAATCAGATTAATAGCGTTTTCCAGTTGGTTGCTTGAAATTCGCTTCGAATCTATCTCTGACGCCATAGATAGATAGATTAGAGCTAGGAGCAACAAACACAAGGAGAGCGCAACCCCTCAAAAGTCATTTTTCATGGTTAAACGCTGCCATCGGAAGGGGAAAATTCGGAAATTGTCTCCCCCCCTCCCCCCCGCCCGTAAAACGCTCCACATAAAGGTTCGTCCAACGAAATTTGTACACAACACTTCGTTAGCGTTCTCCTTGTGTTTGTTGCTCCTAGATTAGAGTAAAACCGCAAATGAAACATTCCATGAACATATTCTCGTTACTTTGTGGTTTTTCGTCTGCTAGTAATTTGAATTTTCGCGTCCCGGTCAGCCATTTTACCAATAAAATCTTAAAGGCCTAGTTTCACTTTGAATCTGGAAAAGCTACCCCTTCTGACCCCTCTATTCATCTTGGACGCACGGTGCCCGTCCCGCTCTCTCCAATTATCGGCTTATCTCTCCCGCCCTCTTTCGCGTTAACTGCACTACCAAATTAACTTGTCGCAAAGGATATAGCAATACGTGTACAAATAACATGATAACTTGTTAGCGCAGCCATATGCTGGGCAGGTTAAGATTTTCACTCCGTATTTCGCAAGGAGTGTAATCGGAAAAAGAAAGGGCGAGTCTAGATTGTAATATTGGGCGATAATTTTATATTCTTAGTTCTAAAATAAAACATGAAAATATATATGTTTTATTATTGGAATTTTACTTATTTTTTAATGTTTTCCGTTTGATATTTCGACGTATATAAGGATCATTTCCTAAAAATTTGGAATTTTAAAAATATTTTAATGTTTCACTATTAAATAAAATATCGTATTAAGATATTGAAAGGAACACAATTTGAATAGCAGCTAAATTTTATTTAATTAGTACAATGGGTTTACTACAATTATTCAATAAAAACATGTTAAAAATGACTGCCATTTGTGAGCCATATAGTCCACCCCGTCTTGATTAGGATACCTATTCCTTACACATTTTAAAACACATTTGGGCATAATTTGCCTCCGATGAAACACAGTGTTCAAATTGTTCCGGGTCAATTCTCTACTTTTACTACTTATACATAGCTAAGTATCTTGGATCGGTCCACGCATCGAGGTTGTACAACATTTTCCAAAAATGTTCTCCTTGCGCGACTGTTTCTACCACACGAAGGTCTTCCAGGTCCCATATATTCCTTCGGCCTGCTAGTTACGCGAGACAATAAATGGTGATATTCGCATTCATTGACTGAAACAAAACGAGTACATGAGTAAAAATGTTGCCTTTCACATGAAGCTAATACTTTGAAACTTCTTACCAAAGGAATCACAGTGGACTTCTATCGTTCCCCTGCTCAACAACCTCACTCGTTACGTGCGACAGAGCAGCGGGATACTCCACCATCGTCGCAATGACTCGGTCGAACCCAGCCCTCCCTCCTGTACACCAACATCGACTCGCTTAAGACGAAGCATTACGCACTCCGTGCTTACATTGATACACATCGTCCTTCATAGCGCTCACCAAAACCAAGCTAGATGCTACCATATCATAATTCGAGCTTTTTGGTCCTGACTTCGAGGTCTACAGGAAAGACAGGAACTTACACGGAGGTGGTGTTTGCCTGGCCGTCCACAAGGACCTCAAGTCCTACCCATTGAACCTGAAGACTGAAGTCGAAGCGGTCGCCGCCCGGGTGACCATCGGCTCCTCATACATTTATCGGCCACCGTCAGCCACCCTCACGTACACCAAGAGACTTAATTCCCTCCTTGGATCTCTTGCCGGGGAGAAATCCGATCTCATCATCACCGTCGACTTTAACTTTCCCAATATTGACTGGGTTATGCACACAAGTTCCACGTCAGTGGCAACGAGCTTTCTACATAATCTCCTGGTCTCTCACCTCAGCCAGCGTGTCACTGAGGCCACCAGGGTACGTGATTCTGCTGCCCACATCCTTGACTTCGTTCTAGTTTCCGATGACAACATTCTTGAAACTGTCGCCCATCTTCCGCACATCAGTGACCATGATTTTCTCCTGCTCAATATTCGTGGGGTCCGCCCCCTACCAAGGAATCCTCCTCGATCGGTCCCTGACTTCAACAAGGCCGACTTTGCGTCCACGACACGCTCGCTCTCTGATATCCACCTCCCCGATGCCACTTCTATTGAAGAGACGTGGAGCGCTTTCACCTCGGCCGTCAGGCAAGCGGTGACGGATCATGTTCCCATTAAGCATCTATCCTCCAGGAATAATCTCCCGTGGGTAGGCTCTTCCCTCGGACGTCTGATGCGCATCACAAAGCGTAGGTACAACCACTCCCGGAAGTACCCTTCTGCTGCCAATGTACAAGCCTTCAGTCGGCATCGTGCTATGGTCAAATTTGCACTCCGAGCTGCGCGCACCCATCATATTGACAAAGTAGCGTCGGATATCCCAACCCACAGGAAAAAGTTCTACCAGCTAGTCTCCAAGAAGGCGAAGTCAGTGGGAGTTCCCGATCTCTCCAGCTCTGGAACGACGTTCACCACAGCAGTAGACAAAGCCAATCTCCTGGCGTCTACCTTCCGGCGTATGATGTAGCCGTAGTTCCACTCTTGGCGCCTCTTGCGCCGCCCATCATATTCTCAGTCAAAGGAATACACCAGCTGTTAACCAAAGTCAAACCGCATAAAGCCCCTGGCCCTGATGGCATCCAGTCAATTGTAATGCGCCAGTGCGCCGATGCATTAGCGGCTCCGCTTGCGACTATCTTCCAGCTGTCTTATGACGCCGGTGCTATTCCGTGTGATTGGAGTCGGGCTAACGTCACGCCAATACGCGAGGGTGGAGATAAATCCGATCCTACTGAGTACCGCCCAATTGCTCTCCTGTCAATTGTTCTGAAAGTCGATGAGCATGTATGTGCGTCTGCCATTTCTACGCATTTCATCCAGCACAATCCGATGAATCCGTTCCAGCACGGCTTCAGGAGTGGCTTCAGCACCGAAACCCAGCTCCTTTGCTGCGTCGAGGATTGGACCTCTGGCCTTGAGCAGGCTGGCCGTGACGACATCATCTTCCTTGACTTCCGCAAAGCATTTGATTTGGTCCCCCACGAGCTTCTCAAGGCCAAGCTCCACTCCTATGGGGTCCGGGGTCACACGCTAAACTGGCTCTCTGCTTACCTTGAAAATAGGGAGTTTCGGGTTGTTCTGCCCGGTGCCACTTCCGATTGGCTCCCAGCATCGTCTGGGGTCCCACAGGGCTCGGTCCTGGGACCTCTCCTCTTCATCATCTACATCAATGACATTGGAGACAACGTCGTCTCTAAGATATATGTTTTTGCGGATGATGTAGCCCTCTCCAGGACGATCTTCTCGTCGCAAGACTGCAACACTATACCATCTAACCTAGATACAATTAGCAAGTGGAGTGACCAGTGGCTTCCGACGCAGTCGAAAAAATCCAGCGCCAAGCCCTCCGCTTCGCTGCCAGCGTTGTCTTCGCTTGGAGTACCTCCATGATGAGGGTTCTTCATAACTATAAGTGGAACACCATTACTGCGTGCCGCCGTCTGAAGAGGCTTGTCATTGTCAACTGTGTCGTGCATCGCGCTTCTGGTGCCCTTGCTCCACTTTCGACGGTCATTTACGATTGGCATCGCCTCCCCCGAGGGAATTGTGTAGCCACCATGGTCCTCCCGGGTTTCCGTCTCGCCGTTCGGAAACATTCGTTTCTCCCCTCCTCCGTCCAGGAGTGGAATTCCCTTCCGGAACACCTGAAGGACATTCCAAGTCGCGTGCAATTCCGGAAGGCACTTTCCTCGTTCATGGACCTGTACGAGTAATGCTTCCATGTCTCGACGTGATGGGTTTTTTAACCATTTGTTGAGCAAAAACCGAACTCAAGAACTCAAGAACTTGACGCTTCCATATTTATACGGCTTTCGCTTCCCAATTGCACCAGAGAATCAGTTCTTGAAATGACGTCGCGTACGAAGAATTTATGAGAGGTCGGAGAGGGTTTCTGCCTGGTCAGAAGAACCAGTTTTTCAATTAGTACAACACCATTCTTCTATATGCAATCGCCCATTAAAAATTTCAAATCACAAATATACGGGGCACGTCCTTGAAATGGTAATTCAATGCGACCGAAATCATAAAATTCTTATGTCGTCATCCGAAAAAGTTGGTAAACATTATTCCGCTAATATCAGTCTGTATTTAGGATTTTTATCAAGTGGAATGTTACAAAGTGTTAAAAAGGGCCGCAATCACAATAAAAAAAATTACCGCGCTTTCAAAAATTGGAAATGCAGGTGCTAACTGTCGGATAAGAGGGCACCTATTCGGAACCATTTGTACTAGGCCACGGCGAACTGTAATCCAAACCTCCAGCTTCTGCAAGAGAGGCTTGTGAACGTAGTTCGTCATTTCGAAAACGATCATTCTCTCTGCTTCCCCGGTTCTAAATGTAAGGCACGCGGTTATGTCCCCAAAGTGAAAATCCTAAAAGATAACAGAGCCGCAGATATGTTGGAAAAATTTATAAAACCGAGCACGGTATATAAAAATCCTAGTGACTTTACGAACGCAAGTGATACTTTTTACGTTGAATCATATAATAATGCATGTCTAATTTATCTCGATAAAAGAATTCGGTATGGAAAACAGACGTATTTTCGACGGTCGTTAGCAGTGTTGGACTGGAACAACCACGTTGGGAAATTACGAAAACAGTTACAGTCTGGGGGCAAAAACTACTACTACGCAAATAAAACTTTCGAATTCGTTCAAAGATGATTTGAAACCATTGTTTTGTGTAAAGTCGTATCTTTTAAAATACAATTAAAATTTAATTGTTCGAATAATATATAAAATGTAGGCACATTTCTGTCTAACCTTTGTTGTATATAAATAAAAAATAAATAGGTATTTTTATACGGGTTTTATTATTTGAATTTAGCTTTAAAATTTCTAAATCAACATATAATGAATATAATATGAATATAATATGAATATGAATATGAATATGAATATAATATGAATAGCTTATATAAAAAGGAATATGAAATACAGGAAAATAAGTAAAATTCGAATAATAAAATATATAGGTTCATGTTTTATTTTGGAACTAAGAATATAAAATTATCGCACAATGTTACGATCTAGACTCGCCCTTTCTTTTTCCGATTTCGCTCCTTGCGAAATACGGGGTGAAAATCTTAACCTGCCCAGCATATGGCTGCGCTAACAAGTTATCATGTTATTTGTACACGTATTGCAATATCCTTTGTGACAAGTTAATTTGGTAGTGCAGTTAAGGCGAAAGAGCGGGACGGTCACCGTGCGGCCGAGATGAATAGAGGGGTCAGAAGGGGTAGCCACATACCCGCCTGAACCCTTTTCTCCAGATTCAAAGTGAAACTAGGCCTTTAACGGAACCCGCAAAAATTTGATCGATCTCGATCCGTTGATCTGTCGAAATAGGAAGATCGGCTTTGGGCGATCTCGGAGCACCCGAGAGCAGGAAATGGTACACGCGAAACTTGATAGGAGCAGATCAAAGCACGCCAATGTAACATCAAATTTTGATAAGAGCGATATAGAGCGCTCGAGAGCAGTCAAATGGAAAACGCTATAAGATTTTTTTAATTAAAAGGTAATATCAGTCATAAATGAAAAAAATTAGCTCTGTTTAAAATTTTGATTATATTTTTTGAACCATAAGCACACTTCACACCAAAAACTTTAGAGAACATCTAAAAATTGGTAAGAGGGGACCTTCCCACGTTTAATAAAATGTTAACGATTGAGTAAAATAGCTAGTTGAAGCTTTATTACGAGACCTCAATGTCTACTATGAACCATTTAGGCCTCGAACGCTTGCACTAATTAAAGGAAGTATTAATTAAATAAATAAATCGTCTGCTAATACGCGCTACTTGTTTTCAACGTAACTAGCCCCAATCTTCCCTAGCCTCTATAAAACCGAATTTATTTAGCAAACACACAAACCGTTACTCCGATCCCCCTATCAGAAGATGTTGGTATTACAGCGATTGCGCATGTGCGAAGGTTTCACAAGGAGCTGCCATGTCTAAAATAGGGAGGTTCTAACTTCTACCTAACAGAATCGCTCCTTTTGCGTGATATCTTTGCGCATGGTTTCGCCCTAGTGGAAAGTTTCACCACTCAAACCTCAAAGCAGTGTTTCCACTGGAAACACTGCTTTGAGTGGTGACTGGCAATATAATTTTGACTCATAGAAGTGGTCACTTTATTCAGAACGTAGCCTTAGGTTAATGACAATATGCAATTTGTTTATTACATCCTTTAACCACAGTGAAGACAACATAAAATATTGAAATAACGCCATCCCGCAGTGAGTTCATGATTTCTTTTCAGTTTACATAAAGCGACGTATCGGCCAGCTCGAGAAGCTCATCTGCTGAGCAATAGCTTTGTGATTTATCGTGGGCTTAGCAGACGTCGTATTGTAATCTTGGATTAATAATTTGCCTATTTTATGGATAAACCTTAAAATAGACGATTTCAGCAACTCATGAAAATGAGTAGACGCGAATGTCTACGTTAGCTTTGAAAAATGTTTCTGACGTTAGGAGCGTCGGAAAAGCGGCATTCCGTTATTCGAAAAAGCAGACGACGAATAATCACAAAAAGGCATAAGCTTAAAGGGCAACGCAAGTGACCATGCAGGGGGGTAAATTATCTTATAGATAAAAAGAACGACTGCGCATGCGCTATCTGCCATAGCCTTTCCCTCTGTAAAAAAGCAGAACCATATTTGCATTCTTTAGTCGCGAAAATGGCCGAGGAAAGTGAAGTCTCCGTGCTTACCGACAAATCGGATCCTAAACTTCTACAAAATAAATGTAATAAAAAAAGATAAATATTCTGTCGGGGTATAATGATAGGGAAATTATTAAGGGAGACGGGATATCGGAGTGCGTGTGGTGTTGAATTTTCTTAATCCAATGTGAGGCTAGCGGCAGAGATTTACCGCGTCCAAGGCCTAACGTTTCAACTTCCATTATTAAAAATATTCAATTCACAAATAATTTTATTCCAAAACATTGTTAAATCGAAAATATCAAAGTCCAACTCTCGGAAACTAACCCAGTTCTTTTCTCCATAATAAATAAATTAAGTTAAGCCTAAATTCCTGGGTTCGTTGATTGCGAGCTAACTCAGCGAAGAAAATCGAAAAATTCGCGAATGAGAGCGAAATTGCGCCACGTGGCTACCCCAAGGAGAATAAGGCTTTCGCGCTGTATAAAATCATCCTTGGAAAACCTACTTACGGCTTGTTGAAGAAAACATAGTTCCCCCCTGCATGACCACTTGCGTTGCCCTTTAAGGAATTAATTTAAGTTACAGGAAGAGGTTTCGATTGAAATAATAAGTCAAATAACAGTTAAAACATTTTAAGTAATAATTAAGAGTTTAATTTGAATGGTCTTCACAATAGAAGTAACACAGATGGCGTTGTATTTCATTTCGCCAGATGTTAAAAAGTGAAAACGATTTTGCTCAACAAACGTGGGGGAAACGTAGACATTCGTGTTAACGGATTTTTATGAAATGCTGCATTTGTCTATTTCTAGATTTCCTGACCAGTGAAAGAATGACGTTTAGAAGAGGGAACGATATGGCACAGGCCGTAATAGTGGCCTCATCCCTGGTCTTGTCCCCTTGGACGACCCCTCCACCCCTAAAATTCGATTAGCCCCATTTATAGCAACATATTTTTCTATCAAGTATACCAAGTTTTAATGCTCTAACTTAAACAACACCCGATGTAGCACATAAAACACTATGCCTTGACTGTTTTGTATAATGTACTGCAGTTAGTCATAAACATGTTACTTAATTTTTATACAGGGTGTTTCAAAAGGTTATGCAAAAATTTTAAGAAGTTGAAGGGGGTGAGTAGAGAAGTATACCTGTTTTTCCCCCATTTTCCTATGATTAGTTAAAAGAGCCCAAGAGAGCTTCAAAATGTCGCTTACTAGCCCCTGGAAGTAGGCTGCAACAAGCACAAAACCAAGCAGCAGGGAAATGTAAACATTAAGGTTTGGGTTCGTGTTATAGGTAAAAAAGGACTTTGTAAACAAATCGAGGTAACCAGCGTAAAAAAAATAAACTTTAAATACTGTTTATTAATAAGTCCCTGCTACTTGGTTTTGCGCTTGTTGCAGCCTACTTCCAGGGGCTAGTAGGCTACACTTTGAAGCTCTCTGGCGCTCTTAACTCATCATAGGAATATGGGGGGAAAACAGGCATACATCTCCATTCACCCCCTACAACTCTTTTTTCACATTTTGGCATAACCTTTTGAAACACCCTTTATATCATGTTTAATATTCCAAGTCGACTAAAAAATCACTTCCATAATCCATCTCAAGTTGAGGGTGAAATATTTTCTATGAATTGATGTGTCACTAACATAGATTGTTTCAGAAATAAGATTAATATTGTACCATGAGTTATCAATATTTCCTATTGATGGATCATTAAAATTTTTATGGCAAATATATAAAATTTTGACCATTTGGTTACCCAAATATCAGGCGCACCTAGTCTTAACATCACCACAGCTAGAATGTCTGATGAAAAATGTAGCGATTTATCCAGTAAATTTAAGCCTATATTATTAATCCAAGATGTAATCACCTTCGATCACGTACACCAGAGGCTAATTATGAAGTTGCTAATCCTTTTAGTAATTTTCTAGTGGTGAAGGAAGGTGGTAGTAAGAAATATGCAAGATGCAGTTATTAATAACTTTTATTTTTTAAATCTTGTGGAAATTGCTCTTCTTCAGAGTTTTTCCAAAAAACATATATTTATCCCCAGTAGTATTGACTATCTTGGCGCTGGTATTATTACTACAGTCCTTGATTTTTGACCCTGCAGGTATTAATCAAATATAACATACCCTTTAGGCTTATGTCCATCTATTAATGAGTTTATAATACACAAACACTAAACTTCTCTATGGAAAAGTTCTTTACTCTGCAGCGCAATCACATGAAAATTTGTCATTGCAGTTGCTACAATGATAGAATTACCGTAAAAATGATAAGAAATATCTAAATTATCTCCAATGCCATTTAATCAGTTATTATCTTAAATGGAAATAAGAATGTCCTATTACGACAGAGATAATTCTCAAAACCGTACAACCAGGGTAAAAGTAGTGTTTGGTTGTTAAAAATACACACTACAGTAACAATTAAGGCTAAATATGAATAATACTGTAAATGAAAAAACACTGGTGGTAAAATTTTCCTAATTACTCTGCACTACAAAATGTATGGAAAGTAGGGTAAACAGAGACTTGAGATCCTAATAATGCCGATTTATCATTACTACTTGATAAAAAAAACACCAAAACTGACCTGCAAAACTTTGGTCCATAGAAGAGTCGTCACCCCCATTGGGAGCATTAATGTCAATCATATCGTCGTCACTACTATTGGAACGTCCGTGAAATGTGGTTGCTTGATTTGGTGTATGTTTCGGTGATTGGTTGGTGTCAATCGTTTGACTGACTGTTCCAGTCACCGAAGAACTATTAACTACCGAACCAGTCTCTGGTCCATTCACTGCTTTATAGACAGTATGGTTGCTGCTTAACATACTAGCTGCCACATGCCGACGATGAGTGACTAAGGCATCAGTCTCCATTACAATATAAAATCTAATTGAAAAAGAAGTATGGTTAACATAATCAAGGTTAAAAATTAGGGTTTCGCTGAACAAAACTGCCATATTCATTTGAGAAAACTACATTGAAGATGCCATATTAGAAACCAAATAAGGTACTAAAATAATGGTTAAACTAACCAACTATTTCATTTAATCATTAATATTTACATTAATTTCATTTACAATTAAGTCAATTTACCTATTATATACTTCGTAATTTGTTCATGCACGACATATTGCCGAGGCTAAAGAGCCGACCACTAAGTTGGCAACGCCAACGGGCGACTGTAATTAATAAGAAACATTATCTCACCATCTTTTATATCCGGGCTTCGTCGTTTATTAGACTTACTTCGCTGAGTTTTTACGTTAATATTTTAAAAAGTAATTTTTAATTTTTAGATAATCGTGGTTTATTTTTTTTTATATTTATTTACGAAGGTAATACGCACTAAGCCTACGCTCGAGATTACAGTCAAGGTCCGTCGAGAAAATAAACTATTGGGTAACAGTAACTACTGACATAGACAAATAATGAATTTCAACCAGGACAACTAACAAGCCCAAATTATAGCCAAGCGCAGAGCCGCAGACAAGAAACTAGGAGGAGAGATAAGTTATTTGAACTTCTAGACCGCTCAAGATTCTCTCCGAATCCGAATCTGACGAAAATGATTTCAGATTAAAAGATAAATTATGGTGTATATTTCGAAGATTCGAGCTCTGGAGCTTTAAATTGAACACGCGTAAATTGGTCTAATCAAATTCGAGCATGCAAATGGAACGTAAAAATAATGGTGATCGAGGCGATCTCGAGCGCTATTAATGAATAGGTGTTTCTATAAAATACGGGAGATCCCACCGAGGGTCCATCTCTTGGTTAGGCTTTCTCGAGTAGATTGAAGCTCTTGCATGGTAAATCGGGAGTGCATCGAGTCGTTTACCAATTAGGAAGTGGGATGGTGTGAGCGGAGAGAGATCATCTTGGCTGTTGGAATCGTACGTAATTGGACGGGAATTGATTACCGATTCGGCTTCTGCAACTGCGGTTTCCATTTCCTCGTACGTCAGCAATGATCGTCCTAGAATTTTCTTTAAACAACTTTTCATAGTTCTTACGATTCTCTCCCACCTACTATAAACCTCCACTTAATCCCTTTCTCTCCAAAGTAGTTCTTGAGTTCATCAGTTACCACAAATTTCCACAATTTCGACAACTCCTGATCGGCCTTTTTGAACGTTTTGGCGTTGTCCGAGAGGAAGAGAGAACACACTCCCCGTCGTGCTATGAACCTTCGTAGAACCATTAAAAAATTATCTGTACTTTGACTCGACACCAACTCTAAGTGTACGGCTCTTGTAGTGGTACACGTAAAAAGTGCAATGTACCCTTTAGTTTGAAAGTAAGACTTCTTCGTTACGTCATACGTTTTCAGCAGAAATGGTCCAGCAAAATCGACGTCCGTACTTTCAAATGGTGCGCCAGGGTTGATTCGCTCTGGTGGTAACGGTGTAGTTTGTGGTTCGATAGGTTTCGAATTTTCTCTCTTACAGACTCGGCACTGATACAGCAGTTTCTTGACTGTTTGTCTCGCTTTGGGAATCCAGAACCGGTTACGAAGGTTGGCCATCGTAGCTGAAACTTTCATGTGCATGACTTCTTGATTGGCTCTGGTGATGACTATAAGTGAGTGAATGGATGCGATGCTGGAAGGATAATCGGATGTCTCTCATCTGGTGATAAGTCAGCAAACTGAAGACGTCCTGCTAGTCTTATGATTCCTTCTTTATCTAGAAATGGCTTGAAATCCAAAATTAAAGAGTCTTTAGGAAGAGCTACTTTGTTTTCGAGAGCCGATATTTCTTTGGAAAATATCTCCCCTTGAGTCTTCTTTATCCAATAATTTTCACCTGCTTCGAGCTCCTCTGGTGTCAATGGATCGACGGTTCGTTTTTTATAGTTCTTAAAATTCTGGACAGCTCTCAATACCCAGGCTATTATTCTGATAGGACGCTTGAATTTACTGTAGTTGGAAATCGTCAGTAAAGGTGAGCTGTTTTCAGTGTTCACGTGAAAGACTTCTGTAGTGTCTGTAGATGCCCTCTTTTCGATGTCAGTTTCGTCTTTCTCTTCAGGTAATAGTTCTCTATTAGCTTGCTTTGGCCATGAAGATCGAGATTCCTTCAGGAAAGAAGGTCCACTCCACCACAGTTGACTTTCTATGAGATCGCCAACTGATAGTCCCCGTGTCAAGAGATCTGACGGATTGATTTTTCCTGGTACATGATTCCACAGCTTCGGCTCATATGCTTCTTGGATTTGACTGGTCCGGTTACTGATAAATGGCTTCCAAATCTTTGTGACGCCTTTAATCCAGGATTACAATGGTAGAATCGGTCCAGAAGTGCAGTGATGGACTTTCGTCTTCGAAATACTTCTTGACTGTGGACATCAATTTGGTTCCAACGATAGCTCCCAGGAGTTCCAGACGAGGAATGGTTAGTTTATTCAGTGGAGCTACTCGACATTTGGAAGCTACCAACGTTACAGTTATTCGTTCATTTGATTTTACTATACGTACATAGATTGCTGCACCATACGCTCGTTCACTGGCGTCAGTAAAGCAGTGGAGTTCTACCTTTTCTACGATTACTTCTAACCCATAGGCTCTTGGAATTTTTAGTTCGGATAGCCTCGATAACTCTAGACACCAGGATTCCCAACGGATTTTGAGATCTTCGGGTATAATGTCTTCTCAGTGTTTAGTTCTTTGCCAAAGTTCTTGAAATAAACATTTAATTCTGATGGTGAAGGGACTCAGGAAACCAACCGGATCGAAAACTCGGGACGAAGCCTGGAGAATGAACCTTTTGGTGTCTTTTCGTTAACACAAGAATTCCAATAGGGCTGAGACATCAAATCGAAATACGTCACGGTTGGGTTGCCATGCGATACCTAGGACCTTCAAAGAGACATCTTCGGGCATTAGACTTTTCACGGTTTCGTTGAGAGTTCCACGTAACTGTTTCGTAAGCCATTCAGAGTTAGACTGGAATTTTCGAAGAGGCAATCCTGCTTTTTGCAGCGCAGTTATGGCTTCCTTGGCAACATCCAAAGCTTCATGTTCGTCTTTGGCTCCACCAAGTACATCGTCGACGTACAAGGAGTTGGTTAAAAGATCGTAAGCCTTAGGATATTTTTCCTTACATTTTTCCATATGGTGACTGATTGTTTGGGCCAAAAGGTACGGATTTGTGTTGATATCAAACAAAACTCTGGTCATTCGTAATACTATGATTTCTTCTTTCGCTGGATCTAGCTGACAATTTTGGACCCAGAGAAACCTCGTTACATCTCGGTCTTCTTCATTCAGTCCCACCTGGAGAAAGGCTTTTTCCACGTCAGCGGTGAAAACAACGTTGTATTTTCGAAATTTAAGAAGGAGGCCCAATAGATCGACATTGAGACTTGGTCCGGGATGTAAGCAATTGTTGAGTGACAGCGATCCGATAGAGTGAGCTGAACCGTCAAATACGACTCGTATCTTGGTTGTTGAACGTTCAAGCTTGATTACTTCTCTGTGTGGAACATAGATATAGGAAACGTATATAAAGGTCTAGATAAAATATTTCAAAGGGAGTGGATACGGAGGTGACAGCTAGCAGAAACGCGTAATTTCTGCAGGCTATCCTTATAAGGCGCTATCTCTCGGTAAGAAAGCTCGTGCTATCGTCGCTAGAGCCATTGTCTCCTGCTTAAAAATTATACTAAAAGTCACCAACAGATGGTGTCTAAAGATTAGGACCTGCGGAAAGGTCAAGCACTTAGTACTAAAATGCTAAGAGAGCTCACGCTTTTGGTCACGTGCCTTCCTCGGTGTCTGCTAGGTGTCAATTCCGTATTTTATGTTAGGCTTAGACGCCCCGAAATTTATCTAGACCTTTATATACATTTCTTATATCTATGGTGTGGAAGGTAGAATGTTCTTCCTGGTGTCTCGTTATCAGGAGCTCGTTCTGCAATACCATTGGAAAGGTGAGATTCAATTATTTCGTTATATTTTGCAAACATCATCGGATCCTTGCGGAATTTCTTTAGTTGATATTGAAAGCTTCGAAATGCGACATTATAGTTGTTATTTTTCAATGAGACCAACTGAATAGCGTTGCCCATTGAACTTGATCTTTGATTTGAATTGCTCCCTCAGTGACTCATAGATGTCGGATTTATCGTTGCACGTCTCCCCAATACCCAAGGTATCCAAATCCCAGAATGCTTTCAGGTTTTCGGAAATGCGTTCTTCTTCATCTGGTCCCTGGACGGAAGTTGAATGTATAGAGATATTATAAACTGCGTTACTTTCCTCCCTTGTTGTTTTCGGGTCTGATGATCCAAGAAGAGACTAGCCAAGTCGAGTATCGATGACCATCAGTGATGAATTGATCCTCTCTATCTTTCCTCGCACTATCTGCCAGTAAAAGTCAGCTCCGACAAGAGTGATATTTCCTTGCTAGGCTCATTTACTCCCGGAAGGACATCAGCCAATTGTAAACATTTTCTATTCGCGAATTCGATTACTTCTGGGCTAGGGAGACTTAGAATAGTTCCTGATATTTTTGGCGTCTCTAGCGCATCCATCGTTGTGGTCTGGGAATTGTGGAAATTTCCAAGTTCGAACTGGACTCTTTGGCGTTCGACTCTTTGTACATTAGCTCCAAATGCTTGAATATTAAGTTTTTCTTTACCCATACATGGTAGACCCAGTTTAAAAGAAACGCTTTCTAGTAGGAACGTGCGATGGCTTCCCGAGTCCAGTAGGACTCTTACGACTATTACTTTGTTCTTGTGAAGTACTCTGGCCCAAGCGGATTGGAGATAAATGACATTACTCGGACGTTTATTGCGTATAGTGGACATCAAATTGGTAGACGTCAGTGGCGTAGCCAGGGGAGGGGCACAGGGGCACATGCCCCCCCCCCCAAACGTATGGTCGTACGTACAAATATTTTTATTTTTTTACTTTTTTTCAATGGTGTGTCCCCCCCCCCCCCCGAAACAAAATCCTGGCTACTATACTGGTAGACGTGTAATCGGTTTACCCTTCAGACTCAGGAGGCTTTGCTTTTTCGACATCTGGATACTACTTCTCGCATAGAACTTGATTGTGCCGCTGTCCACAATTTGAGCACGTGACTGCTTTCGTTCGACAAAACCGGGCTTTATGACCCTTTCGAAGACAAACATAACACTTCGATTCGTTCTTCAGGATCTCTCTTCTCTGTGATACTGTCAATGCTTTACACGATTCTATGGAATGACCACCTTGCCAGAAAATACACTTCAAGTCTTTTGAATTGTTTACAGGCTGGACTGTCGTATTGAAAGCGGATGTTGATGGTAGCGGGTTCTTCTTACTTGATAATATCTCGAAGAATTTCTGGGTCTGTCCTTAAGATCTCGTTCCGGTGGTGGATGAGTCTTTTTCAATTTCACCATTCGCTCTCGACTTTCCACTTCGTCTTGAAGAAAGTTCATTAGACCGCTGATTTTCAGGACATCGTCTTTTCTAGTGGCTTGTGAGTATCGAAACACCATGTCTGTTGGTAGAAGTTCGGTGACAACTGGGATGATGAAACTTCCGTATGCTTCTGGATCCAAATCTTAAGACTCCAGACTCTTCACACTGATGTTCAAGGAATCGAAGAATCTTCATAGCTCTTTCGCGTCCGAAGATCGTCTTACTGGTTCCAAGTCTCTGATTTTCTGCGGTTGCGTTTGGATCTGAGAATGTCTGCTGCCGAATCTTTTCTCCAGGAGGTCGATGGCCGTTTGGTAATTCTCGCCGGTGAACTGTAATCCAGCGATGCTCATTAGGGTAGTTCCACCAAGGTAACTTTTCAAGTAGCTGAATTTGTCGCCTTCAGATATACTTTGATTGTCGTGAATCGTTGAATGGTACTGCAGCCAGAATTCTGGCCACTTGGATTCGTCTTCTCCGGTAAACTTTTCTATATTGATTCGTGGAAGTTTGATAGACGGAAGTGATACGCTTTCTCTCGAACTCCTTCGACCAGGAACTGCAGAT